>NW_027095778.1:0-61935 GCF_036850995.1 Saccopteryx leptura | reverse complement strand
AGAAGAGAGAGAAAATGGAATGGAGAACATACTCAAACAAATAATAGATGAGAACTTCCCAAGCCTGTGGAAAGAACTAAAGCCTCAAGTTCAAGAAGCAAAACAGAACTCCGAGTTTCTTAACACCCAACACACCTACTCCAAGGGAATATCATAATGAAATTGACAGCAAACCAACAGCAAAGAAAAAAATATCTCAAGGCAGCCAGGGAAAAGAAGAGTACAACATATAAAGGAAGGCCACATTAGATTATCATCAGATTTCTCAACAAGAACTCTACAAGCTAGAAGAGAGTGGACCCCAATATTAAAGTCCTGAAAGAGAGGAACTTTCAGCCACTAATGACTATACCCATCAAAGCTATCCTTCAAATATGAAGGAGAAATAAAAACATTCAACAGATGACAGAAGAAGATGAAGGGAATTATCATCAGAAAACCGGGCCACTCCAGGAATTACTAAAGGGGGTGCTCCAATCAGATACAAAGAACAACAACAAAAAAAAAACAGAACCACAAGTAAAAGCTCCAAGAAGAACACAATAAAACCAAATTTAAACTGTGACAACAACAAAAAGAAAGGAGGGGGAGAAGATGGAGATTAACAGTAGCAAAGGATGATGAAGAGCAAAAGTACTCACAAAATAGTTCGCTACAATGAACAGGGTAGAAACCCTTTTAATTATTCAAAGGTAACCACCATTGAAAAAACCACCACAGAAGCACATGAGATAAAAAAGACAGCAACAGAGGAAAGATGTATGGAATACAACCAAATAAAAACAAAAGATAGAAAACCGAAGGAGAAGGATCAAACAAGACTCAAAACTAACAGAAAGCAAGATATAAAATGGCAATAGGGAACTCACAAGTGTCAATAATTAAACTAAATGTAAATGGATTAAACTCACCAATAAAAAGGCACAGAGTAGCAGAATGGATTAAAAAAGAAAATCCAACTGTATGCTGCCTACAGGAAACTCATCTAAGTAACAAGGATAAAAACAAATTCAAAGTGAAAGGCTGGAAAACAATACTCCAAGCAAATAACATCCAAAAAAAAGCAGGCGTAGCAATACTTATATCTGATAATGCTGACTACAAGAAAGCAAAAGTACTCAGAGACAAAAATGGCCATTTCATAATGGCTAAGGGGACACTGAATCAAGAAGACATAACAATTCTTAATATATATGCACCAAACCAAGGAGCACCAAAATATATAAGACAGCTACTTATTGATCTTAAAACAAAAACTGACAAAAACACAATCATACTTGGAGACCTCAATACACCGCTGACGGCTCTAGATTGATCATCCAAACAGAGAATCAACAAAGACATAGTGGCCTTAAACAAAACAGTAGAGCACCTGGATATGATAGACATCTACAGGACATTTCATCCCAAAGTGACTGAGTATACATTTTTCTCCAGTGTACAAGGATAATTCTCAAGAATTGACTATATGTTGGGCCACAAAAACAACATCAGCAAATTCAGAAAAATCGAAGTTGTACCAAGCATATTTTCTGATCATAAAGCCTTGAAACTAGAATTCAACTGCAAAAAAGAGGAAAAAAATCCCACAAAAACGTGGAAACTAAACAACACACTTTTAAAAAATGAATGGGTTAAAGAAGAAATAAGTGCAGAGATCAAAAGATATATACATACTAATGAAAATAAAAATATGACATATCAGAATCTATGGGATTCAGCAAAAGCAGTGATAAGAGGGAAGTTCATATCACTTCAGGCTTATATGAACAAACAAGAGAGAGCCCAAGTGAACCACATAACTTCACACCTTAAGGAACTAGAAAAAGAAGAACAAAGACAACCCAAAACTAGCCGAAGAAAGGAGATAATAAAAATCCGAGCAGAAATAAATGAATTAGAGAACAGAAAAACTATAGAAAAAATTAATAGAACAAGGAGCTGGTTCTTTGAAAAGATCAACAAAATTGACAAACCCTTGGCAAGACTTACCAAGGAAAAAAGAGAAAAAACTCATATAAACAAAATCCAAAATGAAAGAGGAGAAATCACCATGGACACCGTAGATAAAAAAGAATTATTGTAGAATCCTATGAAAAACTTTATGCCACTAAATTCAACAATCTAGAAGAAATGGATAAATTCCTAGAACAATACAACCTTCCCAGACTGAGTCAAGAAGAAGCAGAAAGCCTAATCAGACCTATTAGTAGAGAAGAAATAGAAAAAAACATTAAAAACCTCCCCGAAAATAAATGCCCAGGCCCTGACGGCTATACCAGCGAATTTTATCAAACATTCAAAGAAGACTTGGTTCTTATTCTACTCAAAGTCTTACAAAAAATTGAAAAAACAGCAATACTTCCAACACATTTTATGAGGCCAACATAACCCTCATACCAAAACCAGGCAAGGATGGCACAAAAAAAGAAAACTACAGACCAATATCTCTAATGAATACAGATGCTAAAATTACTAAACAAAATACTAGCAAATCGAATACAACAACATATTAAAAAATAATACATCATGATCAAGAGGGGATTCATCCAGAATCTCAAGGATGGTTCAACATACGTAAAACGGTTAACATAATACATCATATCAACAAAACAAAGAACAAAAACCACATGATCTTATCAATAGATGCAGAAAAGGTTTTCGATAAAATACAACACAATTTTATGTTTAAGACTCTCAACAAAATGGGTATAGAAGAAAAATATCTCACATGATAAAGGCCATATATGATAAACCATCAGCTAACATCATATTAAATGGCACTAAACTGAAGGCTTTCCCCCTTAAATCAGGAACAATACAGGGTTGTCCACTCTCTCCACTCTTATTTAATGTGGTACTAGAGGTTCTAGCCAGAGCAATCAGACAAGACAAAGAAATTAAAGGCATCCATATCGGAAAAGAAGAAGTAAAGGTATCACTTTTTGCAGATGATATGATCCTATACATTGAAAACCCCAAAGAATCCACAAAAAGACTACTAGAAACAGTAAGCCAATACAGTAAGGTCGCAGGATACAAAATTAACATACAGAAGTCAATAGCCTTTCTATATGCCAACAATGAAACAACTGAGAAGGATCTCAAAAGAATAATCCCCTTCACGATTGCAACAAAAAAAAATAAAATACTTAGGAATAAACATAACAATGAATGTAAAGGACTTATATAATGAAAACTATAAACCATTGTTAAGGGAAATCAAAAAAGATATAATGAGATGAAAGAATATACCTTGCTCTTGGCTAGGAAGAATAAATATAATCAAGATGGCTATATTACCCAAAGCAATATACAAATTTAATGCAATTCCCATCAAACTTCCAATGACATTTTTTAAAGAAATAGATAAAAAAATCATCAGATTTATATGGAACTATAAAAAACCCTGAATAGCCAAAGCAATCCTAAAGAAAGAGAATGAAGCTGGGGCAGTACAATACCTGACTTCAAACTCTATTATAGGGCCACGACAATCAAAACAGCATGGTATTGGCAGAAAAATAGACACTCAGACCAATGGAACAGAATAGAAAGTCCAGAAATAAAACCACATATATATAGTCAAATAATTTTGATAAAGGGGGCCAACAACACACAATGGAGAAAAGAAAGCCTCTTCAATAAATGGTGCTGGGAAAACTGGAAAGCCACATGCAAAAGAATGAAACTGGACTACAGTCTCTCCCCCTGGACAAAAATTAACTCAAAATGGATCAAAGATCTAAACATAAGACCTGAAACAATTAAGTACATAGAAGAAGACATAGGTACTAAACTCATGGACCTGTGTTTTAAAGAGCATTTTATGAATTTGACTCCACAGGCAAGAAAAGTGAAGGCAAAAATTAATGAATGGGACTACATCAGACTAAGAAGTTTTTGCTCAGCAAGAGAAACTGATAACAAAATAAACAGAAAGCCAACTAAATGGGAAATGATATTTTCAAACAACAGCTCAGATAAGGGCCTAATATCCAAAATATACAAAGAACTCATAAAACTCAAAAACAAACAAACAAACAATCCAATAAAAAAAATGGGAAGAGGATTTGAACAGACACTTCTCCCAGGAAGAAATACAAATGGCCAACAGATATATGAAAAGATGCTCATCTTCTTTAGCTATTAGAGAAATGCAAATCAAAACTGCAATGAGATACCACCTCACACCTGTTAGATTAGCTATTATTAGCAAGACAGGTAATAGCAAATATTGGAGAGGCTGTGGAGAAAAAGGAACCCTCATACACTGTTGGTAGGAATGTAAAGTAGTACAACCATTATGGAAGAAAGTATGGTGGTTCCTCAAAAAAACTGAAAATAGAACTACCTTATGACCCAGCAATCCCTCTACTGGGTATATACCCCAAAAACTCAGAAACATTGATACGTAAAGACACATGCAGCCCCATGTTTATTGCAGCATTGTTCACAGTGGGCAGGACATGGAAACAACCAAAAAGCCCGTCAATAGATGACTGGATAAAGAAGATGTGGCACATATACACTATGGAATACTACTCAGCCATAAGAAATGATGACATCGGAACATTTACAGCAAAATGGTGGGATCTTGATAACATGATACGAAGCGAAATAAGTAAATCAGAAAAAACCAGGAACTGCATTATTCCATACGTAGGTGGGACATAAAAGTGAAACTAAGAGACATTGATAAGAGTGTGGTGGTTACAGGGGGAGGGGGGAATGGGAGAGTGAAAGGGGAAGGGGGAGGGGCACAAAGAAAACTAGATAGAAGGTGACAGAGGACAATCTGACTTTGGGTGATGGGTATGCAACATAATTGAACGACAAGATAACCTGGACTTGTCATCTTTGAATATATGTATCCTGATTTACTGATGTTACCCCATTAAAAAAATAAAATTATTATTAAAAAAAAAAAAAAAAAAGAAGCCTCCATTATGGAACTCTCCATGGGGCAGTTGGAGTAGAGGTTGTAAAAGCATTTGATTGTAGGTAATTCTGGAGATTTCTCCCATTTGGGCCTGCAGAACTTGATAAAAAAAGGGGGGGACAAGGAGTAAAATTAGTCAAAATTAGGATTGGTCCTATAATTGGTGCTAGCAACGAGAACAAGGGTTTTTTTCACTATTGTTCAAAGTTGGAGTTAATTTATAGTTTTGCTGATATAGGGTTTCAGATTTTTCTGTTTTGGAAAACATTTACCAGAGATCATACTGTATGTTCTTTCAAGAAAGTTTCAACAACCTTCAAACCATTGAAATGATATAAAGCATGTTTTCTGGTCATTACACTTAATCTAGAAATCAGTAATAGAAACTAACTAGAAAATCCTTACTTTTTTAAGTTAAGAAATTTACTTTTTGATAAACCCCCCTCAAAATCAACAATTCAAGCTAAAAAATACTTTTAAATTAATGAAAATTAAAACTACATAAGAAAACCTATGGCAAAATGTAGTGATGGATAAATTTTAGGGGAAAAAAAACAGAAAATACACAGCCTTTTCACTAATATTAAGAACCAGGATAGTAAATTAAATCCAGAAAAAGTAAAAAAAGGAAATTTTCACAGAGAAATTTCTAGGGTGTATAACCATATTTTCTCATGTATAAGACTGCTCCTTTTTGAAAAATTTGGGTTCTAAATGTGGGTGCATCTTATAGAGTGCTTGCAGGTTTTTTATTTTAATTTCCTGCTTATTCACATTTGTTATCTTTTTCTAAAATTTGGACTCCAAAATTAAGGTGCATTTTATACATGGAGACACCTTATATATGGGCAAATATGGTACTTTACAATCTTACCAGTGTTTTTTTCTTGGGATGATATTTTGAAAAAAATAATTCATTTCTCCATACAATTTAAGCTGCCACAACAACAACAAAAAAGCCATTGTCATTTTTTACATTTCAAAAAAATTTTTAATTATTAATGTTAGAGAAAGGAATGGGGGGGAGACCGACAGATAGTCAGAATCTGTTTCTGTATGTGCCCTGACCCAGGATCAATCCTATGACATTACTGTATGGGTGTGATGCTCTAACATACTGAGCTCTCTGGTGAGAGGAAGCCATTGTCTTTTGGGGAAAATAAAAGTACTCGAAAAAGCCTAAGGTAATTAAAAAAATACAATAATAATCTAGTCTTCTGTGGTGACAACACCAAAGGTTTTTCTTTGCTCTAGACTGGTGTTTCCTAACGTGGGGCCCACGCCCCACAGGGGGGCAATTCTATAGTTAAGGGGGGCAATTTGAAAATGGACTCGACACAGACTTTAACTCTTTCGCCCCAGGCCATTTAAATGCAATGCTAGATATCGGTGCCAAATTTAACAAAAAATGCAATTCTTAAATAATTGCGGTAAATAATTATTAAGTATAATTTCGTTTGACGAGACCAAAATATCAACTGGGTGATTGGCATCGTCAAGTAAACTTCGTCCTGGGTTCACCGCGGAGTGTGCCATCTGCTGCGGGGAACCCCGGACATTTTAAAAACTCGCTAAACAACGCAGTTATTCTCACCTAATTGGCCCATCGCAATTTCTGTAGTGTTTCACATCATTCAGTTGGTGTTAATTTGAAATAAGTGTCAGTCAAAACTGTTGTAAAAGCTCGTTGATTTAATAAATATACATATATATATATGTTGTATAGATATAATTGGTAAGTATTTGATTTTATTTTTATCAATATTAAACTCTTTATTAAGTACTTCTTGCATTGGGGCTAGAAAGCACTAATATTTTATAAATATTATTGGGGCTATAATAGTACATGCATGACAATTTTAATTTTAGGAGCATAACTTTCCAGAAAATTTTGTCAAGTGAAAAAAATATAGATACCTTTTGATTTGCGGTGGTAGTGTAGTAAACGTGTTATATACATTTAAGTAAATATGAATTTTTAGTATATGTTTACTCTATGTCACATTGAATATATTTTAACACATATTTTAATATTAGTTTTTAATTGATCTTATTTTTATTTCTTATACCCCATAGTAAAATGAGTGGTGCAAGCAAGAAAAAAACTCATCAATATTCGGAGGAATATTAAAAATTTGGGTTCATACCCGCTCTTCACGATGAGCGGATTCCTTTTTGTCTTTTATGCCAGCAATGCTTGACCAATGAATCAATGAAATGAGGTTGTCTTGAGGCGCATTTGAAGGCAAAACATAGTGCTCATATTAATTCAGATTTGAGTTACTTTAAAACTTTAAAGAAAAATTTTGAAAAAAGAACAGCATTAAAGTCTCTATTTACTGCTCACACTTCAACTAATAATTGTGTTCTTGAGGCTAGTTATCAAATTTCTTTATTCATCACTAAAAATGGAGAAAATCACACTATAGGAAAGAATTTAATAAAACCGTCAATATCAGCATTTCTTAAAACGGTTCTTGAAAAAGATGACAAAGATGTAAAAGCTATGCCACTCAGTGACAATACTGTTAGCAGAAGAACAGACAAAATGAGTGAGGATATTGAAAAACAACTTATTGAAAAGCTGAAAACTAGAAAATTCTCCTTGCAAATGGATGAATCAACTTTGAGAGACAGTGAGGCAGTATTGATAACTTACGTAAGATATATTGATAAAGGACATTTTGCTGAAGAAATGTTGTTCTGTAAAAGATTAGAAAGCACCACTACCTCCAAAGATACATATAATAAGCTAAAACACTACTTAGATGTCAATGATATACCAATGAAAAATATAACATCTTGTGCTGCAGATGGTGCTCCCAATATGATGGGCAAGAAAAATGGCTGCTTAAAATTGATGAAAGATGCGAATCCAGAAAAGATTCTTGTGCATTGTGTTATTCATAGGGAAAACTTGGTAGCTAAAAACATCTCGCCTGTTCTGAATGAAGGATTACATACAGTAATAAGGTGTGTTCATGCTATTAATGCTAGTGCCAAATGTGAGCGTCTTTTCATGCTATTTTGTGAAGAAAAAAATGAAGACCATGTGAGACTTTTACTTCATACTGAAGTAAGATGGCTATCTAAAGGAAACTGTTTGAAAAGATTTATGGAACTGTTTGATACTCTTAGTGATTTT
Organism: Saccopteryx leptura; assembly: GCF_036850995.1. Classification (NCBI taxonomy): domain Eukaryota; kingdom Metazoa; phylum Chordata; class Mammalia; order Chiroptera; family Emballonuridae; genus Saccopteryx; species Saccopteryx leptura. The sequence continues at coordinate 53,848 of NW_027095778.1, read as the reverse complement.
TTAAGAGACAAACCTAAAATGAAGTATCTGTTAACAATAGATGGTAAAGCATTTGTGAGTTATTTAGCCGATATCTTTGAAAAACTAAATATATTAAATAAGCAACTTCAAGGAACAAATACAACTCTTGTCAATGCAAAAGCAAAGATATTTGTTTTCATTACCAATATTGAGTTATGTCAGAAACATATTAACAACAAAACTTTAAACAGTTTCATTGGCTCCAAAAATGTGACGGTAACTGATACTGCTTTACTGTTATAGTCAATCATTTGAATATTCTATCAGCTGATATTAAAAGAAGATTTTCTGATTTAAAACAAATGATTTCCCAAGCATAGATGATGCGAGCCAATGTTAGTGGATTTGTCTGATCTATATCAAAATGCAGTATCATAGAAGAACCTCGCAGAATTGCAGTTAAAGCTTTATTTAATATCAAAGGAGCAATGGTATGGCTTTGTGAGGAAACAGAAATCAAATACCCAAATTCAACCAAATGTGCAAGAAAACTATTGCTACCATTTCCATCTTCATTTTTAGCTGAATGTGGATTTAGTGCTGTAAATGATTTACTGGTAAAAAAAGAATTTGGCTAGATATAACACAACGTGGAGACTTGAGACTAAAGCTAACCAAATTGGAACCTAATATAAAATCTCTGTGCAGCAAGCATCAAGTGCAAGGATCACACTAAATTAAAATAATAAGTTAATATAGAAAAATCTGTATTAAAATTATTTGGAATTTAAATTTCTGTTTTTCATTATATGTTTTGAAATTTTACTTACTGTGTTTTGTTAACAATTTCATAGTGATTTCTTCCTAGAACTTATCATTTATGTTTATTAAGTGAACAAATCAATTTTTTAATGTTAAAAATTATGTATGTTACATAGGGGGGACATAAAAATTTTAGAAAGGTTAAGGTGGGGCATGGCAGAATAATGGTTGGGAAACACTGCTCTAGACAGTCAGGGGCATAAACACTATTTCTAATAGTTTAGCACAAAGTTGCCTCTTTCCTAATGTGCACTTTTTCTTGTGCTGTGGTAGCAGTCCAGACTGAGAGACCCACTAAGCTGGGTGTATTCAAAAGTTATCTGACCCTGGGTCACCACTTACAAGCTAGGTTCTTTTGGTCACAGAACACCTCCCAGGGTCTTTGTTTTATCACTTGTAAATTTTCTCAGTTTGATAGACGAGAACACACATTGCTGAAGGACTGAGACTTAGGACTCAGCTCAGCCTTCTGAGAAACTGAGATATGGAACCTCGCCATGATCAATCAAACCTGGGACCAAAGACATTGCACTGCCAAATCCAGTGCTTGTCACAACTGATAATTATATTATTTTTGTATATTTTTCATTCCCTCTGTCTACCCCCATGACAGCATAGTATTCATAGAGACTGAAGGTGCATCTCTCTCATTCACTATAGACAACCAATGTCGAGCACAGTGCCCAGCACTTAACAAAAGTACAATAAGTATTTATTGGATAAATGAATAAATACTCATTTGTATATGTAAGAATGAGACAGCATTTCAACACCAGATGTGCAGGCTTTATTAGAGGAGAAAGACCTGCCAGGGCACTTCTTGGAATAAGGGCCCCCAAAACAGACTGAGGTAAAACTTTATAGGGTTTGGGATAGCCGCAAGCAAGGGTGTGCTGGTATGTTTGGCTTGCTGGAATACTCCTCTTTGGGTGATTGAGCAGCTTCAAGGAATTCCATTGTCCGAGATGTGATTGTCCGGTAATTAAGGGTGGGGTCAGGCAGCCAAGTGGAACAACAAAAGGGCAGTTGTGATTCATGTATCTATCAGTATACATATACAGACAGATATACCCAAATGATAAACACACATGGATACAGAGAGGTTTTAATGCTCATGTACAATGCATATCTATGCACACAGATGTACACACACTCATTCTACCTTGGTACATATAGATAGAGAAATATAATAGGTACACAGAGACTATAGGATGAAAATGTCATATTAACAGTAAATATCTCTATATAAGAAATTTGGGTTTTTTTTGTCTTTCTTATCATTTTTTCTAGCATTTCTGCAATAAGAATACATTTTTATAATAAAAAAATTGTTAAAATTCAATATACTTGTCAAAGCAAAGCACATCATATTTTATAATAAATTAAAGAAATTTAAATAAAAAAAGTTAAAAAGACAGAAGTAAAAATAGTAGAATGGGAAGTCATTAAGTGCAGGAACATGAGTTTCTAGCACAGGGCCTGGTATATGATGGGCACTCTCATAGCCTTTATGAAAGCAAGGCAGGAAGGAAAGAAGAAAAACAAGATTAAAGAAAGGGTAATAAAGAAATCCAGAGAAAGAGAAGAGAGGAAGAAATAAAGAGAAAAACAAATCATAGCTAGAGAAAAAAATGGGAGAGGAAAGAGAGAGATTCATTACAATTATACACATTGACATTCTTTTAGATCCCAAGTTTACAATCAAAGTTTTTCACATTTACCAAGCATTCAGAAAATATTTTTAGAGCATTAAAGAATACATGGAACTTACTAGCTTCACAAAGTTGAATTTCTTGGACTCCTGAAATTCCTGGAGTTAATAAAAGTAATCAAAGGAGGACTCAAAAAATGTGCCTCATTGTTTACCTGCAGGGCTACCTGTAGAATGATAGAAAATGTAATAAATTGGCACTGTCATTCATGCAAGTCAGTGCTTATGGAATGAACAGAATGCTGGAGCTAGAGAAGAATTTTGGCACCACGGGGTGATCTGATTCTATTATTTTATAAATAGGGAACAAGAAGCCAAGAGATAAAAGGTGACTAATGCAAGACTTCCTGTTTCTGGTCCTACAAGTAAGAGGCTTGGCAGTTATCCTGCCCATCGTCACAGGAGAAAATGTTGTAAGGTACCAAAAGCTAGAGAATTAATATATATTAATATTTTAGGAAGCTTAAAAAATATTTTATTAATTTGGGCTAGGCATGCAGAGAGATTTTGTAAATAATCTTTGTACTTGTGTGATAAGCATCATAACAGGATGGCCTATAGCACTGTATTTTAAATGCAGAGGGGAGGAGATTTGGACTCTCTGACCTTCCTGCACACCTATAAAGAAGCAAGTGAATAGCTAGCCAGGTGTAGAAAGAGAAAAATTAAAGTAAACCTTTCATTATATTAATGGACCATTTACAGGCATTTGTCCTCATGGAAACTACCTTTCCCCTTCTAAAAGCGTGTAGTTAATGTATGTATCTTTGGACAAAGGAATAGCAAATGAACACTAAAAAATACAGGGATATCTTTTAATATGTAAAGTGACATTTTTTTTTGTATTTTTCTGAAGCTGGAAACGGGGAGAGACAGTCAGAGAGACTCCCGCATGCGCCTGACCGGGATCCAGCTGGCACGCCCATCAAAGGCGAAGCTCTGCCCAGCAGGAGGCTATGCTCTGCCCCTCCGGGGCGTCGTTGCTCTGCCGCGACCAGAGCCACTCTAGCGCCTGAGGCAGAGGCCAAGGAGCCATCCCCAGCGCCCGGGCCATCTTTGCTCCAATGGAGCCTTGGCTGCGGGAGGGGAAGAGAGAGACAGAGAGGAAGGAAGGGGAATGGAGAAGCAAATGGATGCTTCTCCTATGTGCCCTGGCCGGGAATCTAACCCGGGTCCCCCGCACACCAGGCCGATGCTCTACCGCTGAGCCAACCGGCCAAGGCCTGTAAAGTGACACTTTTACCATTGTGTTGCCTTGTAAGTTTTAATGTGTGGAAGCTTCTTTTTATGAATCCTAGACAGATGTTATAAACTTGCTAATGAATTGTGTCCCATTCTCCCACTCATCCTTTTCCTAAACTTGTATAGGAGAAAGCAAAGGTTATAAGCTTATGCTCAAATGTCAGGCTTTTTCCATATGCATGTATAATTAAGGGTATATAGCCAGCCCCTATAATATATATCTTATAGATGCACAAAATTTGGGACTGCTGTCCCGTGTAAGCTATATGTGGCCAACATATTTAAGAAATTTTCTCTTTTATTAAAACTTCTCAAAATTTATCTGGATTTGGTGTCTCTATGAAAACCCGCAGAATTGTGGATTGGGTACTTTACAACATTTGGCTCCCATGCAAGGCCAAGGGTGTTTCGCATCACCTGGTAGAGGCACGTCGGATAGGCTGGTCTCTGTAGGAGGCTGCCCGTTCCTGCTTGAATCTCGAGGAGAGGCACCACCTGAAGAGTTTTCGGGGCTCCCGGTCTTCCTGTGGGGTCTGGACAGTTCTCCTATAGATGCCTCTTGGTTCCGAAATTCGACAATTTGGATAATTTGGCAGAGAACTTGAGGAGGTAGGTGAAGCAACTCTTTTTGCTTTACTGAATTTTCTAACTTTCCTCTGAACTCTTGCTTTCACTTCTCTGTTTTGCACTAGAAGTAGGTAATGTGCTTTTGAGGCTTTGCTGAATTGTGACTTTGGAGATGTGGAACTCCAGTGGAGTTGGTAGGGCCTTCAAAATTACTTTGCTGTTTGTAACCAGTTTATATTCTTTCTGTTTTGAGGTACAATGAAATAGATTAGACGTGGTTCTATGTTCACAGTACACTCTCCAAGAGAAAGACATCAGTGGGGAGATTTGTGATCCTGCTTTGGGTTTTGCTGGGGAACATCTGGTTATAATTTGGAGGGACAATTGTTGAGAATTGGTTCCTGCTTCAGGCACTTGGGGATATCTGCTGGTACTTTAGATGGACATTAATGGGAACCAAGTGGATCAGGTCCACCAGTTCTGCAACAGGACTTCAGATACATCAGTTTCTCTAAGAGAGGTATTAGTAGGAACTTCATCCTGCACAGGACTTCTGGAGGTATCTAGTTGGGCTCTCAGTAAAATGCCAAAAGTGGGGACAATTGTTTCTCTCTCTGGAAGGACATGGTGGAGTTTGAATTCGTCCAGGATTAGTCAATCTCACATTGCACTGAATCAGTGGAGGCTGAGATAACCTGGATTGATCTTGCCCTGATCTTCCATAGACTTCTCTGTGTTTGTTGAGATCTGTCTTTCTTTTCCTTACTTTTGTCTAAAATTCCTGACTTGAAGTCTAAAGTCCTTTCAGCCTGCATACCACAAAAAAGTAAAGTCCTGAGAGGCCACTAGGGGGAGCCCTTCCCTTGTTTATGAAGGCACGCTCGTGTGTGTGTGTGTGTGTGTGTGTGTGTGTGTGTATGTGTTTGTGTGTGTAAGTCTTTTGTTTAATGTCTAAATGTATTTGTCTTAAGGCCTGGTTTAGGCCTTTTGTGTCAAAATTGGAAGCTTCTGACTAAAAAGCAATCTTAACTGGTGAATCCTTGTTCTCTTATTGTGCTCAAATTAGCTTCAGGGGCCCTGTTAGCTTTCTCCTCTGAAGGAAATAATTCTCTTCTGTTGGCTTCTTCCCCTTGTCTTGTGTAATAATTAATATCTGTAGTCAAACACCCTTTATTCTGGGTGATAGTTAATTATTTGTCTTACCTTTCTTGTTTTATTAGTGCACTAATTTCTGGATTCTTCTGAAGTAGTTTTAATTCTGTAATTGGTGGCCTTGGCTATTAAATATGGGAGGAGGGGCCAGTTCAGAAAAGACCCCATTAGTTTATCTTTTAAAGCACTTTCAAGAAGCTTATGAAGACAAGTGTGAATATAAAATTAAATGGCCTAAGAAAAGACTTCACACTCTCTGTGAATCAGAATGGCCTAGTTTCAGGGTTGAATGGCCATCAATTTTCCCCAGATAGTAAAGGCAGTCTGGAATATAGTAACTGAGAATCCAGGCTGTCCCAATCAGTTTCCATATATTGATCAATGGCTAAATTTAACAATAAATCCACCTCAATGGCTAAAATCTTGCTCCATACAAAGAGGGTGCCATGTCTTCATAGTCAGGCCAGATTTGCGTTTGAAACAGGATAAAAGAATAACTAAGGCAATAGTAGCAGCACTTCAAGAGACAAACTCTTTTAAGAATGAGGGAACCCCAAAGAAGCAAAATAGAGAAGAAAAAATTGAGAAAAAATAGGACTCAGCAAGAAAAGCATCAATGCGCTTATTGTAAGGAAGAGGACCATTGGAAAAATTAATGTCCCATATTACAAGCAGCCACAGGGAAGAAAGTAAAGCAAAGCCCACAAATCTAAAGTGTTTATCTAAACTCTAGAGCCGAAAGACTAGTAAATAGGCAGTTTGAGTAATAGAAAACCAAAGCAGGGACGCGTTGTGTGTGGAATGATGGAGTGGGGATGCGGCTGTGGAGAGGCAAACATGGACATGCCTCCTCCTCCCCTAGCCGCGCTCCTGCCCTCACCACCACAGCACACCCAGGCAGAAGGACTAGCTCCAAGAGGGGAGCGCCACCACTGCCTCCAGATGCATGGTTAGGCTAGGGTTCAGCTTGCTGTGTGCATAGTGACGGGGAAAGGCAATAAAGTAAGGGTAAGGTGACTAAAAATATAGAATGGAAACTAGTTTCAAATATCTACCTACTCACCAAAAGAGGTTTTGCCCATTTGAAAAATATAGGGTAGGAATAGTATTAAAAATTAGAACTTTGCTTTAAAAAACGTTAAAGAGAGAAAAAGCATTTAGAAGTTAAACCATAAGTGTGAACCTTGCTAGTTAATTGGCAATTTCTTAAATTAAATTGCAGCTCCAGAAGAAGTAATAGAATCATGAGTAATATGTTTATAGGGAATAAAAATTATAGAAATAACCCCTCTGTGGTTGGATAGTAGCTTTTTCTCTCCACTGGTGTAAAAAATTAGAGAAAAATTCCAACACTCCCCGCAGGGCCAAGGAGATGTTGGAAGTCTCTCAAGTCTCTCAGTTATGTAGAAGTCATGGATATCATAAGGGAGACCCACTGCATTAGTCAAAATAGTAAAAATTATAAAAATTTTTTTAGGGAATTGAGGAAAAAATTGGAAAACTCATATAGGCTAAAGCAGCCCACTGTTATAAAGGTAAATTTATAAAAATTGTATTTTTAGTTGCTGCTTTTTCTGTAAGAAATAAAGCTAAACAGCTGCTTGGGGGAGAAAATGAAAGTCGGCTTGGTTTTTGGTAATTCTGTTTCCAAACGCCCACCCATCCGCACCACCTCTCGCATGGAAATCGTCTGTCCCTAATCCCACAGTGAAGGAGAAGGGAATGGGAGCCCTGAGAAAGATGGGCACTACTTTGGGAATGAGCCCAGAGCCTCGCCGCTGCTGCCATCCTGCGATTGGCCAGGCTAGGGTTCAGTCAGCCCTTGGGATGTGCAAAGAGGGGCAGGCATGTCAGATGCCTCCTTCTTTCCTCCTCTAAGAACCCTGGTCGGCAAACTGCCTTTGCAAAGAGCTCACATGTCGGGAGCAGATCAATGACTGCTGGCTGACAAGTCACAGCAAAAGAAGACCCACAACTGCTGGCTGACAAGGTCACAGCAGAAGAAGATCAAAAACTGCTGATTGACAAAGTCACAGCAGAGAAGACCAATGGCTGCGGGGTGACAAAGTTACCACAAAGGAAAGGCACAATGATACTTCCCCCTTTGAACTTTTTGAATTAATCTGGCCTTATATCCCCCCTTTTCTGGTTGTGTGCTATTATTTATGGCACAGGGATAATAGTACCGTGCTTCCCCTGTAGATTCGTAGTAATTTCTTTGAAAATGAGACAAAAGGTGTAAGTTCCACAGAAAAGCCTGTAAGCCCCTTGAACTGGGCTCATAAACATAAGAGGCTGGCTATGATATCCCTCGATAAAAGGGTTAAGTTTGTAGGAGAATTTCTTCTTATTAATCATGTTAGAAAGAATAAAGTTAGAATTTAACTAGTGTATGAATATAGTAAATAAATAAAATTTGACTAGACAATAAAATCTTAGGTAAGGTGTAGCGGAGTGGCCCGTTGCGTGGCCTCGGATGGGAGCACAGCCGGCAAGTAAAGAATGTTTTGTTAAGAGATTTGTTTTGTGACTAAAGGCAGTTGCTGGGATTTTCTCAGTAAAACATTCTCATAAGATTTTTGTATTTTCCAAGAATAAGGAGAGGAATGTGGTGGGATCCATAGCAGCAATAGCAACTTATGCCTTCTGATATTGTGTTGCTACTAAGCTATCTTGCAGGTGCACTCTATGTATCTTTAAGCAAAAGTTACTCTTGATGCTATGCCAGTTTCTTAATAAGCATGCCTTTTGAAGTCTTGTGAGAAAAATGAGAAAACTGCATGAACTCAGGGCCATTTGCCTGAGCAAGCGGTGGTCCTTTGCTAGTCCTTGATGATTTCATCTGCTAATCTCTCTCTCTGCGCCCTTGACTCACAACAACAGTAAGGTAGAGTTATTAATTAGTATAATCAATCTTTAGAAGTTTCGTACCAATATTGTTATTGCTATTCAAGTTATTGTATAACTGTACTTTGAATAACTTACCACCCTGATTTATAGCTTATAGATATGAATTAACCTGTTACTAGAAATATGTAAACCATAGTGAAACAAAAACAATGACTTAATCAATGTATATCAAAATACTATGTGATTGTAACTTAGTGAGTGTGCATAAAAGAAAGCTAGACCAGCATTTGGAGAGATGCGCCTGGCAGTAAATGCTAACGAGAAAAATAAAGAATTCAGCTCTCTCACTCGATTCGCCAACACTGTCTCTCCCTGTGGGACCCCTGGATTCCCCTCGGGGCTGGACCCTGGCATCACAGGCCACATAGGCCTTTTTGCCCTCTTAGGTTATAGCTCTCGAAGTGGTAGTGCCAACTTTAGGGCGCTGCCTCTATAGGGAAGGTGCTTACATACACAGTTTAAATTTTAAATTTGGCCTCTTAAAAAAAATTTAGTATTATACTGTTATTAATTGGCTCTATTATACTATAGGTTTCCCAACCATTAGGTTAGGAGTGGTAACATTACTCTTCCCCCACTACTTGTGGTAAAAAAAAAAAGTATTTATTCATGTTAGAAGTATATGTAATTTTGCCTGACAAGGTGGTGGTGCAGTAGATAGAGCATCATATTGGAATGCAAAAGACCCAGGTTCAAGACCCCCGAGGTCACCAGCTTGAGTGCAGCAGGCTCATCTTGTTTGAGCAAAAATCACCAGCTTGGATCCTAGGTTGCTGGCTTGAGCAAGGGGTTACTCAGTCTGCTGAAGGCCCATGGTCAAGGCACATACAAGAAAGCAATCAAATTAATAAACAACTAAAGTGTTGCAATGAAAAACTAATGATTGATGCTTCTCCTTTCTCTCCATTCCTGTCTGTCCTTATCTATCCCTCTCTCTCTATCTCTGAAAAAAAAGTATGTTTATTATAAAGGCCTTTTGTAAATTTTTATATGCTGCTTTATAGGCCTTGTGATATTAAAATCTTAGTTTAAATATTAGAAATTAAGTATTAATGTCTTTTATGTAATGATTAGTTTATTTTCTTTTGCAACAATATTGTTCAATATTAAGTAATATAAGAAAAGAAGTCATCCTGAAAGTCCTGCAAAGCTATTTTATCATGCTCTATGTTTGAAATTTCTTTTGAATGCTAATGTAATGAGTTATTCAGCAGCAAAGAGACTCTGGAATCCTAAAGGAGACACAAAAACCTGTTTTTCCTGATTTGATCCAGCTAATAACCCTGCTTTTGTCTTTTTCAAGAGATTATATAGACAGAAAAGGGCCCTCAAGCACCTCAGTTCCAGTGCCTTGTAGACTTTTCCTGAATATCTATGACTCATGCTCTTTAGGACATTTCTCAGACTAAAATAGAAATTAGGTTTATTTGTAAATAATGTGAAGCAGCAATGGTGTCAACATAGATTTAGTGAAATTACATTTAGGTGTTAATAACATTTGTGACTGTAAGAATTTTATTTTGGATCCTGTTATATTAGTTAGAATTCTGCTTTGTTTAAAAATCTAACAGGCTTTAATCACTTTATTGTATTAAGACAATTGTTATAGTATTTGTTAACATAACCTATTTTAATTTTATTGTTTATTTTATATTTTTCCAGTCTGCCTGAAAATCCGGATATAGAATTTTATTTTATTTTTTTGTATTTTTCTGAAGCTGGAAACGGGGAGAGACAGTCAGACAAACTCCCGCATGCGCCCAACCAGGATCCAACTGGCACGCCCACCAGGGGCGATGCTCTGCCCACCAGGGGACAATGCTCTGCCCCTCTGGGTCATCGCTCTGCCACAACCAGAGCCACTCTAGCACCTGGGGCAGAGGCCAAGGAGCCATCCCCAGTGCCCGGGCCATCTTTGCTCCAATGGAGCCTTGACTGCAGGAGGGGAAGAGAGAGAGAGAGAGGAAGGGGGGGTGTAGAAGCAAATGGGCACTTCTCCTATGTGCCTTGGCCGGGAATCAAACCCAGGTCCCCCACACGCCAGGCCAACGCTCTACTGCTGAGCCAACCGGCCAGGGCCCCAGTGTGTGTTTTTACTTGCCCGCTGGGTACAAGCTAGGATTAAAGATTATGGCCCATCAGTTTTTGGTTCCTTTGTTTCTTTACCGACTGTCCAAATTGATAGATACGTGAATTCCAAACTGCCCTCTTGCTGTTCTGCTTATCTGTCAGACCTCACCCTTACACTGGACTATCGCCCCTGAGACAAAGGAATTCCAAAAAGTTGACAACCGGCCCCAAGGAGGGACTCCGGACACACCAGGACTTTTGATTCAACACCCACATGCTCGAAGCCCCCCAAGGAGGAGCATTCCGGACATACCAGGACTTTTGCCTCAGTATCCCCTCAGGCTCTCCCAAACACTACATAACTCACCTCTAGTCTGTAACCAGTGCTCTTCTCCCCCAGGAGGAGTGCCCAGCAGGGTTCCTTTCTTACTTTCAATAAAGCCTGTTACTCTGGTCTTTCAGACTCCCATGGATTCCAACACAAATCCAATGCGAACCTCTATGGGACTGGCTGCTGGCTTTACAACTTGTCTCAATGAAAACCCATGAAATTGTGAAGTGGGTACTTTACAACAAAAAAAGGCTAAACAAGGTGAAAATACACTACTCCTCCTGGATCCAACAACTAATTGAAATCAGAGGGAAAACCAATGTCTCAGAAATTGTATACACATTTGAGTATGAGGAACAAGAGCATATCAAAGCAGAAGCCTGTTGCTGCAGCCAATATCAGACTTTATTTAAGAACTCTCCAGTGGGTCCAAGTTGGTGGTACATGTGGACGCTGAGCTTGCACCCTCCCAAAATCCTATCTAACGTACCCTTTACTTAGAACAATTCCTACTGAAAGACAACTGAGAAAGAATTAAAAAGCTTCTGCTTAGCAAGCAAGTGAGAGAGAGAGAGAGAGAGAGAGAGAGAGAGCGCATAGAAAACACTGAGGAACCATGAGAGCTCTGCAGGAGGTGAAGGAACAAACAATTCAAGATGAAAGAGACCAGTGAGCACCACTGTTTACATCTCCTGGGCACGTGGATAGAAGACAAGAGCTCCTTTCAGGCTCTATGGCCACCCACAGGGCACTGCAGCACACCCCCAGGCACCACTCTTGTGCAGCAAGGTACCAAAAACTGCAAAATTAATATTAATATTTTAGGAGGAAAGGTCAGGCTTTTCTGTCCTGTCCTTCCTTTGAGGAAGGGAGGGGGAGGAAATATGAAAGTTTCTTGGCCTGCAGAAACATACTGTGTAGGAAACTCCCTTCTACTAAGAAGCTTAAAGGGCATTTTAATAATTTGGGCTAGGCATACAAAGACATTTTGTAAAAATAATTTTTATACTTGTATGATTTGCACCAACTCAGGATGGCCAATAGTATTGTATTGTAAATAAAGAGGGGAAGGAGATTTGGATTTCCTCCCCTTCCCCCACACCTGTGAGGAAGCAGGTAAATAGCTAGCCAGGTGCAAGAAGAGAGGGATTGAGAAAAACCTTTTCTTATTTGATGAGCCATTTGCAGGCATTAATCACCTGGCATCAGGGAAACCACCCCTCCCCTCCTGAAAAGGTATAATTAATGTATATATTGCTAAACAAAAAAAAAGGCAAATGAACACTAAAAAATTTAGAAATATTTTTTAATATTTAGAATAACATTTTTGCTATTGTGTTACCTTATAAGTTTTGATATATAGAAAAGTTTTTATAAATCCTATAGACAAAGGCTATAAGCTTACTAATGAATTGTGTCCCATCCTCTTCCTCTTTTTCCTGCCAACCTGCATGTGTGTGTAAAAGGTTTATAACCTGCTGCAAGGGCTGGGCCTGGTGCACATGATTTGGGTCTGCAAATGCCCCATTTTAGTCATATACTGCCAGCATATTTAATAAATCTCCCCCACTAATAAAAGTCCTTAAAATTTATCTGGACTTGGTGTCTCTACGTGAACCCGTGTTACTGAGGTATGGATACTTTACAACACCTGGAGCGAAATACAACAGAATTATGAGGGCAGAGTAGCTTGTGTAAAGAGAGCTCCTCTTTTCAGATATCGACCCAGCAGGTAGGTATGGCAGGGCAACACTTTGCCCACTGAAGTGCATGTGCATGTGGGGCTCCCCCACCTAGAGAGAGTGCAGAGCTAGCAAGATACTCTGATACCAACTGCAGGACTATTTGACCCAGAGAAAGTGCAGACATAGTGGGTCACTATTGGCATTACCCTTCCCAAAAAATGGGAAGCCAGCAAATGGTATATATTCTGCACACAGGACTTCATGATCAGAGAAAGTGCAGAGATTGGGGGCGCTGCTGCTCGCAATGGTCAGGCTGCTCTACCCAAAGAAAGTACAAAGCTAGCAAAACCTTGCAGCCCAGTGTGGAGTGAGGGGAGCAATGCTGTGCATGTGCACAGGGCTGCCAAGCCCCAAGAAGGTGAGGAATGAACAAATTAAGGTTGTGTGTACACCCAGACTACCCCACCAGGACAAAGGGTAGATCTAATGGGGGGTGAGATACAAGAAAGCAATCAGGTAACCCAGTGCAGACCAGGCTCTGACAACAGATAATTAAAACAGGACACAGAGCACACACCACGCAGCCACTTTTACACCAGGCAGCCTGTTGGGCAGATAATATATATTATGCTGACTTTGTTAAAGATGGCACAGACCACGTGGAGGCCGTCACCCAGGTGATATTAATGTATGTTGGGGGCGGGCTGTGGGCAGGCAGAATCCTTGTAGCCTGGGTCTTGGTTTTGGGATTAAGCCTTTCCCACCCTTTTTGATGTGGGGTGGTACAATTCCATCATGTCTCTGATAAATCACTTTGTATTAGAGGCTTCCCTATTTTGTATATTGGATTAAAGTTTTTGATTTATACACTATAAAATGGGGGCAGAACAGGAGCTTGCTCTCTTGGTTCCTGAGATTAGTATTAGAGAGTAGAGAGCAGAGAAAGGCCACGTGGCAGAGGCCAGGAGAAGCAGCCAAGATGGTGAAGTGCTGAGTGAGAAGTCAGTTTGTGCAGAGTTTGTGCAGGGAGAAGGAAGGAGATGGGGAACAGCGGTAAATAAGTCTGGTGAGCTAGAAACCTTTGATTCTAGGAAACTTGGATAAGTCAGTAGCTTTGTGAGCACTGAATGTGAGTGGGTTTTGGAGCCCAGGGTGTGTTTTTACTTGCCCGCTGGGTGCAAGCTAGGATTAAAGATTATTGCCCATCAGTTTTTGGCTCCATTGTTTCTTTGCCGACTGTCCAAATCCAATGCGAACCTGCATGGGCCAGGCGGCTGTGATGGTGGCCACAGCTACTGGCTTTACACAGACCTCCTAGATTAAAAGGACAAAAAGGCTCACACACCCCGGTGGCCCATTCAAAACCCACTCTTTCAGGCCAGTGACAGGCACTGCATGCACGTCCCCCAACTACAATCCACAGGCTGAAACTATTCAACACACAATGTAACAAGGAAAACGTTTTCAAGACTGGGTGAGATGACTATTTCATTCTATTCAAAGGAACAAAAGCAGGAAGTCAAACAATACGAGGAGACAGAAGAATATATACCCTCAATAAACGAACAAGAAAAAAACTCCAGAAAAATACCATTTTTAAATGGAGGTGGGTAATTGAACAGATAAAGTATTCAAAGCAAACAGTCATAATGATGTTCAATAAACTTGAGAGTAGAATCAAGGCCTCAAGATGGTATAAAGTACTGCACCCCAGGTTCTGAAAGGCACTGTACCTCATTTCAACGAGTCCATGTAGAGACACCCAGTCCAGATAAATTTTGAAGAGTTTTATTAAAGGAGAAAATTTTAAATATGCCGGCCGCATATGGATGACACGACGCATGAGGCCCAAATCGTGCAGTCCCCCATAATAGTTCAGGGGATGCTTATATACCCTTGATCACACAAGGGTGGGGGAGAGTGTGACATTATGGTACAATTATTAACAAGAGTATAACATTTGTCTAGGGGATACACAGAAACATTAAGACTCTCAAGATAACACAATCAGACATTTGCAAATCTTTCAGGGTTCCTCTTCCCTCACTAGCCTAGAGGTATTTTACTCTCAAGATCCCAGGAAAGGGAAGAACTACAGTCAATGCAAGGTGGTATGAAAATTCAGCTTCCTATTGAAAGAGAAGTTTTTAGTTAACCTTAATTCTTTCAGAGATTTTAAAACCAAATGACCCTAGTTGTCCTTGTAAGTCAGGAGACTTACATTCCTTTTCCTCCATTTTTAAAGGAAAGGACAGGAAAGCCTGAACTTTTCTTCCTAGAATATCAATATTAATTTGCAATATTAATCTCTTACAACAAAGAGAGCACTTGAACAAGAAGAAAATGTAATAAGTTCATCCGGCTTGAGCGCGGGATCATAAACATGACCCCATGGTTGCTGGTTGACCTCAAAGGTCGCTGCCTTAAAGCCCAAGTCGCGCCTGACCTGTGGTGGCGCAGTGGATAAAGCGTCGACCTGGAAATGCTGAGGTCGCCGGTTCTTGCCTGGTCAAGGCACATATGGGAGTTGATGCTTCCAGCTCCTCCTTCCTCCTCTCTCTCCCTCTCTCTCTCCTCTTTAAAAATGAATAAATAAAATAAAAAATTAAAAAAAAAGCCAAGTCGCTGGCTTGAAAAAGGGGGGTCATTGATTTCGTTGGAGTCCCCGGCCTGTCCTGTCCTTGAGTCCCTGGGGATAGCCCCACATGTCTCCTCTCGGGACACCCCACCGCGAGCCTGCACGCATGCCAGTGCGCGACCATGGGCCAAGCAATCAGCCTCAGCGCTGTCTCCGCACAGGCACGTCGGGGCTGGGTGTGCGGGGTGCCTGGAGCATGGACATGAATGGGGGCCCGAGGGGCGGCGCTGAGGGAGTGGCGAGCAAGGTGTGGGCCTAGCCGCAGGTGAGCACGGGACAGCGGGCTGGGGCAAGCCTGGACCAAACCCAGCAGGGCGAGGGGCGGTTCCGCTGGCGGCTGCACAGGGTCACGTGGCTGCATCTCCCCTGGCAACCGAGGTCTTCAGGGACTTCCGTACCTACTTCTCTCGGGAGGGGTGGCCACCGTGGGTGACTCGGAGAAGGCGCGCTGCCCCAACGTGGAGAGGAAACAGGACGCACTGCTGCGCACAGGTGACGAGGCGCGGGAACCGCGCTAGAACCGGGCGGGAACTGCGGGCGGCACACTGGCCGGCCTATGTCAGGGCTGCTCCTTCAAGCGCTTCACTTTGGGACCATGATTTTGTTTCTCTCCAGGCCTCAGAGCCCCTTGGACCGCTTTCATGGTTCACCGCCGGCAGGTCACCAGACCCGCGGTGGAGGACACTGAGGACTCGCATGAAGAATGGACTCAGAGGCAGCAAGGTGAGGGGCTGCAGGCACGGTGCTTCCCTTTAGAAACTGACCCAGGTTCAAGTCCCCTCCTCTTAGCAGCTAACAAGGGACAGAGCTTGCATTTAGCAAAGGAGCGAGATGCAAACAGTATATTGTGCAATAAGGGGCGATTTGCTACACTGCCTCCATGTGTAAGTAATTGCACATATTTATAGATGTGTTTCTGACCAGGAATGGTATAAAAGTATAAAAGCACATAAGAAATAACTCATTCAGAACACTTGTCATCACAAGAGGAAGAAGGTCTGGAAGGTGAGCGGCGCTCCAGGACAGGGCTGTCTGGGTATTGCTGACCACATTGCAGATGGGAAAGGATTAATCATGCTGATTTAGGCAGCTGTGGTTGTGGGCCAGGGTAGGGACCATTGTATCAGGCCCTGTGTCAGCCGTCTCTTCAGTGTGTCTGGTTTCATGAGGGTGTGGTCAGTAAGGTCCTTCTGCTTTCATGGGTCTAGCATTTAAACAGCTGAAGACCGCCTGACCTGTGGTGGCACAGTGGATAAAGCGTCGACCTGGAAATGATGAGGTCACCGGTTCAAAACCTGGGCTTGCCTGGTCAAGGCACATATGGGAGCTGATGCTTCCAGCTCCTCCCTTCCTTATCTCTTTCTGCCTCTCCTCTCTCTCTCTCTCTTTCTCTCTCCTCTCTAAAATGAATAAATAAAAAAAATTAAAAAAAAAATAAAAATAAACAGCTGAAGACCAGATGTAATCTTTAACTTGACCCAAATGTTTTCTGTGGTCCACAGACCTGATGCTGTGTTCCCAAGACTGGTGCTGACCAGACTCTGATGATTAAGGAAGGGAAATGCTGGCCAAATGTGTAAGGGTGGAAGAATAAGAAGGAAAAGAGGCAAGATGGTCATTGTACCATTAGACTGGACAAGGCTATGCTGAAACAGGAAGACAGAAAGAGCCCTGGCCAAGTTGCTTAATTTGATAGAGAGTCGTCCCCATACACCAAGGTTGTGGGTTTGATGTCCACTCAAGGCCCATATAAGAATCAACCATTGAAGCCTGACCAGGTGGTAGCACAAAGCATAGAGCATCAATCTGGGACAATGAGGACCCAGGTTCCAAACCCCAAGGTTGCGGGCTTGACTGAGGGGTCGCTAGTTTGAACATGGGGTTGTGGATGTAACCCCATGGTCACTGGTTTAAGCCCAAGGTTGCTGGTTTGAGCAAGAAGTCACTGACTCAGCTAGAGTCCCCTGGTCAAGCACATATGAGAAAGCAATCAAGGAACAACTAAGGTACCGCAGCTATGGGTTGATGCTTCTAATCCCTCTCCCTTCCTGTCTCTCTAGCTAAAAAAAAAAGAAAAGAAAAAAGAAAGAATAATCAACCACTAAATGCAAAAATGAGTGGAACAACAAATCATTGTTTCTCTCTCACACTCTTCCCTCCTCTCTCTCTTAAATCAATAAAAAGAATTTTATTGATTTTAGAGAGAGGCGAGAGAGAGAGAGAAGGGGGAGGCAGACAGGAAATGTCAACTTTTTGTAGTTGCATCTTGTATGTGTCTTGACCAGGCAAGCCTTGGGTTATGAATTGTTGACTTTATTATTTCAGGTTACTGCTTTATCCACTGTTCCACCACAGGTCAGGCAAATTTTATAAAATTTTTAAAAAGAGAAGACAGAAAGGAAGAAACTGTAATGTTAAAGAAATGGACTTTTTGTCTAGTTAAGTGACTTTTATTATATTTTTGACATAAATGGCCACTTCTTTATGTCTTCCTTGATTTCTTTTATCAATGTTCATAATTTTCCAAGTACAAGTGTTTAACCTCCTCGGTTAAATTTACTCCTGGTACTTAATTTTTTGGTTAATATAGTGAAGGTGATTATTTCCTTAATTTCTCTTTCTGACAGTTCATTGTTTGTGTACAAAAATACCTCCAATTTCTATTTATTGATTTTATATCCTGCCACATTGCTGAATTCATTTATTAGGTCCAGTTGTTTTTGACAAAGACTTTAGGGTTTTCTATATATAGTATCATATCATCTGCTAATAATGATAGTGTTACTTCTTTTCCAATTTGGATGCTTTCTATTTCTTCTTGTCTGATTTCTGTAGCTAAGACTTCCAGTACTGTGTTGAATAAGAGTGGTGAAAGGGGGCACCCCTGCCTTGTTCCTGTTTTATGGGAATTGCTTTTAATTTTTGTCCATTAATTATAATGTTGACTGTAGGTTTGTCATCTTGAGGTATGTTTCCTGTATTTTCACTTTGCTAAGAGTTTTGATCATAAATCAGTGCTAGATTTTATCAAATGCATTTTCTGCATTTGTTGAAATTATCATGTGGTTTTTCTCCTTCATTTTTTTTATGTGGTGAATCACACTAATTGATTTAAGAATATTGTACCATCCTTGCCTCCTCAGAATAAACCCCACTTGATCATGATGTAGGATTTTTTTCAGTATTGCTGGATCTGGTTTGCTAATATTTTGTTGAAAATTTTAGCATCTAAATTCATAAGAGTTATTGGCCTATAATTTTCTTTCTTTGTGTTGTCTTTGCCTGGTTTTGTAAACAGAATTATGCTTAACTCATAAAAAAAAAAACTTGGAAGTGTTCCTTCCTCTGAATTTTTGAAATAGCTTAAGAAAGATAGGAGTTAGTTCTTCTTTCAATATTTGGTATAATTTACATGTGAAGCCATTGGGCCCAGGAGTTTTGTTTTTTGGGAGCTTTTTGATAGCAGTTTTAATCTCTTTTGTTGTAATTGGTCTGTTTAGGTTTTTTGATTCTTCCAGATTGATTTTTGGAAGATTATATGTTGCAAGTAATTTGTCCATTTCACCTAGGTTGTTTAATATTTTGGCATATAGTTCTTCATAATATTTTCTTACAATATTTTTTATTTCTGTTGTGTCGGTTATTTCTCCATTCTCATTTCTCATTTATTTGAGTCCTCTCTTTTTTTCTTTTTTTTTAAACAGAGACAGAGAGTCAAAAAGAGGTATAGACAGAGACAGAGAGACAGGAATGGAGAAATGAGAAGCGTCAATCATTAGTTTTTTGTTGCACATCACAACACCCTAGTTGTTTATTAATTGCTTTTTCATATGTGCCTTAACTGCGGGTCTTCAGCAGACTGAGTAACCCCTTGCTTGAGCCAACAACTTTGGGTTGAAGCTGGTGAGCTTTTGCTCAAACCAAATGAGCCTGTGCTCAAGCTGGCGACATTGGAATCTCAAACCTGGGTCCTCTGCATCCCAGTCTGACTCTATCCACTGCGCCACTGCCTGGTCAGGCTCTTTTCTTGGTGAGTCTTGTTAAAGTTTCATTGATATTGTTTACCCTTTCAAAGAACCAGTTCTTGGTTTCATTGGTCCTCCGTATTGTTTCTTTAGCTTCTATGTCATTTATTTCTGCTCTGATCATTATTATTTTCTATCCTTATACTACCTCTGGGCCTTACTTGCTGTTTTTTTTTTCTAGTTCTTTTAGATGAAGGCTTAGGTTGTTTCTTTGAGCTATTTCAAGCTTCTTAAAGAATGCCTGAAGTGCTATGAAAATCCCTCTCAGGACTGCTTTTGCTGTGTCCCATAAATTTTGAGTTGTTTGCTCATTATCATTTGTTTCTAGGAATTTTTTTTCTTCTTTGATTTCATTGTTAACACATTTGGTATTTAATAACATGCTATTTAGTTTCCATGTGTTTGAGTATTTTTCAGTTTTTCTTTGGTGGTTGATTTCTAGTTTCATGCCATTTTGGTCAGAGAAAATGGTTGATATGATTTCAATCTTTTTAAATTTGTTGAGACTGCTTTTGTGTCCTAACATGTGGTCTATCTTAGAGAATATACCATGAGCATTTGAAAAGAATGTATATTCTGCTGCCTTAGGGTGAAAGGTTCTAAAGGTATCTATTAAATCAAGTTGATCTAGTGTGTCTTTTAAGTCTGCTGTTTTCTTGTTAATTTTCTTTCTTGAGGATCTACCTAGTGATGTTAGTGGGGTATTGAAGTCTCCTACTATTATAGCATTGCTGTTGATCTTGCCCTTTATATCCATCAAAGTCTGCTTTATATATTTAGGTACTCCTATATTAGGTGCGTAGATAATTATGATCATTATATCTTTCTGTTGGATTGCTCCCTTTATCATTATGTAGTGACTTCTTTATCACCCACTATATTCTTTGTTTTAAAGTCCATTTTGTCTGATATAAGTATTGCTACCCCAGCTTTTTTTTCATTTCCATTTGCATGAAATATTTTTTCCATCCTTTTACTTTCAGTCTATGTGCATGTTTTGTTTTAAGGTGTGCCTCTGGTAGACAGAATATGTACAGGTTTTGTTTTCTTATCCAAGCAGCTACCCTATGTCTTTTGATTGGATCATTTAATTCGTTTACATTTAAGGTCATTATTGATATATAGTTGTTTATTGCCATTTTATTCTTTAAAGCTGTATTCCTCTTTTGCTATATTTTTTTCCTGCTTTGATCTGTTTAAAACAGACCTCTTTACATTTTCTGCAGCTTTGGTTTGGTTGTAATAAAATCCTTGAGTTTTGTTTTTGTTTGTTTGTTTGTTTTGTTTTTTGGATTTTTTTTGTCTGGGAAGCTTTTTATTTCTCCTTCAATTTTAAATGATAGCCTTGCTGGATAAAGTAGTCTTGGTTGTAGGTTTTTGTTCTGCATTATTTAAATATTTCTTGCCATTCTCTTCTGGCCTCAAATGTTTCTGTTGAGAAGTCGAGTGTCATCTTTATGGGGGCTCCTTTGTAGGTGATAGCCTTCTTTTCTCGAGAAACTTTTTTTTTTTAAGATTTTATTTATTCATTTTAGAGAGGGGAGAGAGAGAAAGAGATGGGGGGAGCAGGAAGCATCAACTCCCACATGTGCCTTGACCAGGCAAGCCCGGAGCTCTGAACCAGTGACCTCAGCATTCCAGGTCTACTCCCTACCCACTGTGCCACCACAGGTCAGGCGAGAAGCTTTTAATATTTACTCTTTATCGCTTAACTTTGGTATTTTAATTATGATGTGTCTTGGTGTAGGTCTTTTGGGGTTTCTCTTTAATGGAGTTCTTTTTGCTTCTTGACCTTGTGAGATTTTTTCTTGCATCAATTTAGGGAGGTTTTTAGCTATGACCTGATTGCATAAAGTTTCTATCCATTGTACTTTCTCTTCTTCTTCAGGCACCCCTGTGATGGGAATATTATTTCTCTTCATGTTGTCACAGAGCTCTCTTAGAGTTTCCTCAGACTTTTTGAGTCTCTTTTCTTTTTCTGTTCTGCTTCTATACATTTGTTCATCTTGTCCTTCAACTCGCTGATTCAATCTTCAGCTTCGTCCATCCTGCTTTTAAGTCTTTTTATTGTGGTCTTCATTTCTGATATTGTATTTGTCACCTCGGACATTCTTTTTTCATATTTCAATGTCTTTTTTTATTCTTGCTATCTCTTTATTTAGGTGTTTGCAATGACCATCCATTGTTGTTTTAAGATCCCTAAGCATTCTAACAATTACTATTCTAAACTCTGCATCTGCCAGTTTTTTTATTTCCATATCACTCAATTACTTTTCAGGAGATTTCTCTTGTGGTTTCATTTGCATTGCACTTCTCTGTCTTCTCATTATGTCTGTGTGTTTGGGTGTGTTGTTTGTAGGGCTGGTTGAGTCTAGGTTTGGTGTTGTCTGCCTCCAATTTTCATTTGTGTTATTTCTAGGTCTTCTTTGATTGTTTTTAGCTGCTTTGAAGTCTTGATTTGTTTAATTTCTTCTCAGATATAGTGTTGTTTACTGATCTTAGCAGGAGGCTTATTTTAAACTGTATCTAGGAATGTGGTGGGTGTAACCTGAGACTCTGAAGGCCTGATATGCCAGTTAATTTCTTTGGTGGTAGAGTGTTTTTTCTGCTTCACTAGGGAGAGTTTTATCTCAGTTCTCCATGGAGACCTGAGTTACTGCCCCTCCTCACATCTTGTTTTCAGCTATGTCTTCTTGCATTAATTGGGGCTGGAGAGATATCTTGAGATGGCTGACCTGGAACCACTTGTCTTGTATTATGTGGAAGTATCAACACCTCACCCAGCTATGGCCACCTTCAGCACTGGATAAGTCACCTTCTCAGGTTCTCCCATGCATTCCTCTGCCCCTCACCATCTGTCTCTCTCTCCCCTTTTCTTTTGGAGGATAAGCCAGCCCTTTCAACACACTTTGTTCCCAGGACCCCAGGCAAGTGGCTGTGAGTGATATTTACTACTCTTTTCCTTGGAATGAGGGCCCTTCTGGGCTCTCATCCTCTCAACCCCTTTGTTCCTTTTAGCAAGGGAGACTCACCTCTCCCCAGCTCTCCCTACCAGGCTCAGTGTGGCTTCTTCTTTACTCCTTGGTTTTTGAGAGCTATTCTTGTAGCCCACAGATGGTATTTCACACTGATTTTTTCTCAATTAATTTGTAATCCAGTTTGGTGGTGTAAGCTGGGAGTCTATGCATCTGCCTACTCTGTTGCCATTTTCAGGTCTCTCTAGGACAAATATTTCTTAACAAGCCAATGATTTCCTAAGCCCTTTTGATACTGTTTGTTTAACTGCTCCTGACATTTCCCCATGCACCAGGTGAAATAAGAAACTGCCATTCACCAATAAGCAAAAAATATGATAGCTTTTTAACACAGCACTAACCATGAACTTTTATAATGATGGAAAAAATTTAAAAATTTAAGTTTTTTAAGTGAGAGAAAGGGAGATAGACAGATTCTTTCATGTATCCCAACTAGGATCCACCCAGCCACCCCAGTCTGAGGCCCATGCTCAGACTAGCTGAGTTGTCCTCAGCACCTGAGGTCAACAATTGAACCAATTGAACTATCAAATTGATGATCAAACCAATCAAGCCACTGGCTGTGGGAGGGGAAGAGAGAGAGAAGGGGGAGATGGAGGGGAAGAGAAGCAGATAGTCGCTTTTCATGTGTGCCCTGATCGAGGTTTGAACATGGGACATCCACATGCCGGGCTAACACTCTATCCACTGGGAAAACTGGCATGAGTCTGTTTTCTGAGGGCCACCTCTGTCTAGCATATAGGGTAAGAGCAGAGGTCCAATAGATGCCCAGGAGAAGCCTGGAATGCAGTTCTGTGATCTGAGCTAAGATGCTGGAAACCTTCCTGAGTGAGGTGGGATGATGATGCTGTTCTCGGCTATGGGGTGGCTTATTTTTTAAGATTTTCTCTGTTAATTTTTGGAGAATACACTTCAGTGGGAATCCTCTCAGAGATTACTTTATCTCCAAGAGAGAGAGGATTATGGATTAGCTGGAGAGGGATGGGAGTCAGGCATGTAAGAATTATGATTGGAGAACTGGCTGTTTAGCTTAGTTGGTTAGAGCTCCAATCTATAATACCAGTGTTGAGCCTAGGTCAGGGCACATACAAGAAATGACAAATGATGCCTGTTTAGGTAGAACAATGAATAAATGCCTCTCTCTCTTTTTTTCTTCTTTTTTCTCCTCTTCTTCCTCTTATTCTTCCTCTTCTTCCTCCTCTTTTTGTCCTCAAAAATCAGTCAATTTTTAAAAAGTATGGTTGGGGAAATATTTTGAAAAAGGACTTTCCATTGTATATGAAATGGGCTGACACTGAATGAAATCAATTATGAATATTTGATTTGAAGCTTAAGGAAGGCCATATTGTCAGTTTACCATCTGTTGGAAACTATGATGGAAGCAATTCCTTGTTGGGACCAACGGTCTTTATAAACAACTGTGTTAAAAGCTACATGTATATAAGAAACATCAGCATTGTTACACCCCTACAAGGAGTGAAACAGCCCCTAATGCTGGTTGATAGTCCCTCATCTGGAAATGCATAGAGAGTACCCTTGATATTGACTTTGTGGATTTCTAAAGATATAGTACCTAAAAATTAAAAGAGACTGTAAAAACACACTTTGTGGGAGACAGATATTACAATGTCAACCCTATAAGAATGACTCGTGGGACATGTCTTAACAAAACAAATGACCCAGGCAGACTTGTCAACATCTGTCTTGACCAATTTTTTTTTTCAGCAGAACCACAGCCAGAGTTACAACCACGTTATTGTTTCTCTCTGGCCTTCTCCAGTCAGAAATTTCTCAGCCAACATGTGGGACACAATCACCCCTCTGACATTCTCCCAGGAACATCTACAAAAAAACACCTGCAATGAAAGAATCCCTACCCAGAGGATCCAAATCATCAGCAAACTCATACTGATATACACAATGGGGATAAAAAAGCTGAATGTCAAAAGGTCAAAGAAAAGTCCAAACATTTGATTAAAAGGAGCAATAAGAGGAGCATTTCAATGGCCTTTTTGAAACCTCCCAAAGGACACATGGGAAGCTCTAGTGAGCAAGAGAGAATAATACAGGAAGCACCTAGCAGAGGCCAGAATGTGAATTCAGTGAACACAGAAAAACTGTCTATGATATTAGTAATGTCAAGAAATGAAGCTGTCAAGTATGGAGAGTGTCTACAAGGCCTTGATGATGGGTTACATCTCCTCAAAAACCAGAGAACACACTCAAGGAAGAATAACTATGTTTGCAGAAAGTGTGAGCAAGTCTTTACAAAAATGTCAGATCTCCTCAGACACCAGAGAACACACTCAGGGCAGAAACCCTATATTTGTAGTGAGTGTGAACGAGGCTTTACACAAAAGTCACAGCTCCTAAAACACCAGAGGATACACTCAGGGGGGAAGCCCTATGTTTACAGGGAGTGTGAGCGAGGCTTTTCAGAGAAGTCAACTCTCCTCACACACCAGAGAACACACTCAGGGGAGAAGCCCTATGTTTGCAGGGAGTGTGAACAAGGATTTTCAGAGAAGTCAACTCTCCTAAAACACCAGAGAACACACTCAGGGGAGAAGCCATATGTTTGCCAAGAGTGTGAACAAGGCTTTTCACTAAAATCAACTCTTATCACACACCAGAGAACACACTCAGGGGCAAAGCCCTTTGTTTGCAGGGAGTGTGAGCAAGGCTTTTCACAGAAGTCAAATCTCCTCACACACCAGAGAACACACTCAGGGGAAAGGCCCTAAGTTTGCAGGGAGTGTGAGTGAAGCTTTTCACTGAAATCAACTCTGCTCACACACCAGAGAACACACTCAGGGGAGAAGCCCTATGTTTGCAGGGAGTGTGAGCGAGGCTTTTCACAGAGGTCAAATATTCTCAGACACCAGAGAACATACTCAGGGCAGAAGCCCTATATTTGCAGGGAGTGTGAACAAGGCTTACAGAAAAGTCCAGTCTCCTCATACACCAGAGGACACACTCAGGGGAGAAACCCTATGTTTGCAGGGAGTGTGATTGAGGCTTTACAGAAAAGTCACATCTCTTCACAAATCAGAGGACGCTCTCACAGAGAAGCCCTATGTTTGCAGGGAGTGTAAGTGAGGGTTTTCAAAGAAGTCAACTCTCCTAAGACACCAGAGAATACACTCAGGGGGAGGAAGCATATGTTTTGTAGGAAATGTCATCAAGGCTTTTCACAAAAGTCACATCTCTTCAGACACCAGAGAACACACTCAGGGCAGAAGCCCTATATTTTCAGGGTGTGTAAACAAGGCTACACGAAAGTCAGATCTCCTAATACAACAGAGGACATACTCAGGGGAAAACACTATGTTTGCTGGGAGTGTGAGCAAGCTTTACACAAAAGTCACATCTGTTCACACACCAAAGGACACATTCAAGGGAGAAGCCCTCTGTTTGCAAGAAGATTGAGTGAGTCATTAGCATTTAATTGCATCTCCACAGCCATAGCTGCTACACAGGGTCATACATCCCAGCGCTGAGGGGACATCATAGGAAGTTTACTGATCCCTACCCTCCTAAGATTATAATTAGTACAGAAGTAACTGGTTAAACAACTTCTTCACTTTCATAACAAGAGAAGATCTTGACAAAGAGTTCCTCAAGTGATATGGGAATGTCAACACAAAATCCTCCTGGTCTTTCACCTCCTGTTCTAATAAATCATATTCCAGAAAACTATAATGACCACATAACTCATTCTTCCCCTCCTCATGCCCTGAAAGAAGAGAGTTTCCCACAGGGCCACAGAAAACTCACTACTAGTCAGGCCACAGAAACTCAACCCCTAAAAACGTGGAAATCTGGAGTCAATTTATATAGGTTACTGCCCAGGGAGAG
Organism: Saccopteryx leptura; assembly: GCF_036850995.1. Lineage (NCBI taxonomy): Eukaryota > Metazoa > Chordata > Mammalia > Chiroptera > Emballonuridae > Saccopteryx > Saccopteryx leptura. The sequence goes on along the minus strand of NW_027095778.1, from coordinate 27,841 downwards.
GGATTTGAGACAGACTCACAAGGGAAAGGGATTTCCTTGACTCCTGGAAAGTGGAGCCTTCTCTCCTACTAGGCTCACCACTCTACTCACTTGGCTTTTCTTAGCTCCTGTCCTGGTTTTCTCTGACCTCTCATCTCAGTGGTGAAAACCAGGGAGGAGTATGAGCATTTGCATGTCTCTGTGCCTGGCTCAGACTGGCAGCTAGTCTCCCTCACTCTCTCCTCACTGTTTTTTTAGGTTGGGAATCTCATGGTGTACACCACATGGATCCTAGATCATTGCATATTGGGTTTGAATCTCAGCCGTGCCTTCCCCAGCTTTGCAACCAAAGACAAGTTTCTCAACTTCTCTGTGCTGGTTTTTTAATCTATACAGGGAGACCGAAGTTCAAAATACCAAGGTTACTGGCTTGAGCACAGGATCAGTAGCTTAAGTGTGGGGTTTCATGCTTGAGTGTGGAATTATAGACATGACCCCATAGTCACTGGCTTGAAGCCCAACATTGCCGGCTTAAGCAAGGAGTCACTTGTGCTGTAGCTTTCTGCTCAAGGCACATATGAGAGAGCAATCAATGAACAACTAAGGTGCTTTAAGAATTAACACTTCTCATCTCATTTTTTCCTGTTTCTCACTATCTGTCCCTTTCTCTGTCTCTAAAAACAATTGCTTCTCTGTTTTCACACTCTAACATGAATAAAATAAATAAATGAAAAGACTGGACTTTTCAGATCAAGGCATATATGAAAGTTGATGCTTTCTGCTCCTCCCCCTTCTCTCTCTCTCTCTCTCTCTCTCTCTTTCTCTCTCTCTCTCTCTCTCTCTCTCTCTCTCTCTCTCTCTCTCTCATCGCCACTGTCTAAAATAAATAAATAAAATATAAATTGCTACACGATCAGTCTGCAGAATTGGAGATCTTCATTCCAAACGTTTGGAGTCATTTTGGCTCAGATAAACTTCTTAAAAACTCCCAGTTTTTAAGTTTCTTATTTTGACAAGACCAAGTACCTAACCTTGTAAAAATAAGCTCTGTCTGATACATCGTTAGAAAATGGCATATTCAGACTACTATATTATGGTACTCACATCTGTTAGAACTGCTAAAGTTCAAATATGATAGTACCAATGTTCTCATGCATTCATTAATTCTTAGATGTCCCCTGACTAAGGTTTAACTTTATAACTTTGATGTATCAGAATGATGCACTAACTAACTAAGCTTCCTGGCCAGGACATAACCATGGATTTAATCCAACTCTCTCATTTAAAAATATAAAATACCTCTTTCAGAATCAATAGATTACCACTAAAAAAGAAAACCAGTAGAGATAGAAAACTTACTTAACATAAGCAGGTAAGTGGATCAACTGAGGAAAGGGGCATATCCCTTCTACTCAGAAAAATTAAGAAGAATGCAAGAGAAGGGAGCCTGCACGGGTAACTGAGTCAGACAGGTCTAGATTAACTACTTTCTATAGTTCTCTGTAAAGGTGCCTGGGGCCACTTGTTACACAGAGCAAAGAAGATAGAACTTATCTGAAAACCCCTTTTTCTTTTTTCAAAAGCTTTTAAGGAAGCATGTTTATAAAATACCTTAATTAAAAATTCCAACACTTATCCTCTGATTCCATCTAAATTCACACTTTCATCCTGGAGTCATGAGAGTGACATGTACCTCTAGATAAAGGGATCACGAGCCCCTTGCATGAATATTTGTATTCTGTAAAAGGTATATAAGATGTAAGAAATCTAACTTTGTGGAGCACACATTTGGTTTCCTCTTTGGGTATCATGCTACTCCACCAGCTAAATAAATCCTAGTTCCTTCATCAAGTTTTCTGGGCATTTTTGTCCTCCTTTGATTTCTGCAATACAATCACTGACAGAAAATGCACTGTACCCACCCCTGTTCCTCCTGACTGCCACCAAGGTGTTGATCCCAAGATGCATATGACCTAACAGCAGAAACACAGACTGAGGACACATTTAAAAGGGACCATATTGCAGTATAAAGCAAGTGACAACAAAATTTAAAGATTTAAAATTATATAACCTGTTTCCACCTCCCATGCCAGCTTGAGCATGGGCTCATCTAATTTGAGCAAAGCTCACCAGCTTGGACCCAAGGTCGCTGGCTTGAGCAAGAGGTTACTCAGTCTGCTGAAGTCTTATGGTCAAGGCATATATGAGAAAGCAATCAGTGAACAACTAAGGTGTGGCAATGCGCAAAGAAAAACTAATGATTGATGCTTCTCATCTCTCTCCATTTCTGTCTGTCTGTTCCTATCTATCCCTTTCTTTGACTCTCCCTCTGTCTCTGTAAAAACAACAACAACAAAAAAAAAAAAAACAAAAGAACACTTCGGAAAACTGAATAACAGAATATAATATTTTTTGAAAAAATGTATTTATTGATTATAGAGAAAAGACATAAGAGAGATAGAGAAAACAAAAAGAAGTGGAAACATCACCTCAGAGGAGTTGCCTGTCATAAGTGCCTTGACTCAGCAAGCCTCGAGTTTCAAACTAGCAACCCCAGCATTCCTATTTAATGCTCTATCCACTGCACCTCCACAAGTCAGGCCGGAAGCTTATTGTAAGGTATTTTTCCCCGCCGAAAAGGAAGGAAGAGGGCCAGAGCCGCAAAGTGTGGAATAAGTACAATAAACGGCTTTATTGAGTACAGAGCACACATCCTGCCCGGCAAGGTTCCCTGGCCCTGAGGAAAGAAAGAGAGATGGAGGTGAAAGATGGAGGTCAGGGAAGTTGCACGGATTAAACCGCGTGGGACATATTTAAAGGGTCCCCTAGGGAAGTGGAGGTACTATGACGTGGTGAAATTTCACTGGCTGGCAGACAATCACTTCTTTCCAAATGGTTCCTGGGAAGCTTCCTTTGGCGGGCTTGATTGTGGGCGGTCCTAGCCAAAGTGGGCGGGTCTGAGTTACCCAAGTGACCATCCCTCTATCCACCAACCTTACATTCTGACCTTTTGTGTTAAACAGAAAAAGGGGCACCGTTTATTTGTCTGGCTACTTCCTGCTGAATAGGGGCATCATGGGGAGGGGGAGATTAGAAGGTGGTGGCTTTGGGGGGTGTCAGGAGGAACATCTGTGTGGCTGTGACTGGAGAAACTTCGCAGATGTGGTCCTGTAAGGATTTAAAAAAAAGAGAGGAGTAATAGGGGAATTTTCAGGGTCCAGCCTTTTGGTAAGCTGGAGATGGATGAAGTCCAGTGGTACCGACTGTCAGAGGTCCTGTAAGGAAGAAAGCTTGTGGCAGAACTGTTGTGGACCATTAATGGCAAAAAGCCATTATAGATTCGAGGCTAGGCAGGGGGCTAAGTTCTACCCCCTCCATCTCCATATTTGGCTTCGATGCTGAGTGTTTGCACCCACTCCACTTCCTTCCTTGGGTTGCAGGAAGCAATATACATTCCCTTCCTCTGACTCTTTGTTTGTTTCAGATGTTTGTAAATTTCACTAATGTATTCTGTTTTTGCCTTGGGAGAGTTCCTGTCTTAGCTTTTGATGTGCAACTTTGTATCAGGGTCCTTGATTTGCATAGGTCTATATAATAAAGCGAACTGGGGCTGTGGGGCACTCAGATACTACCAGGCAGTTTGAGGAGTCTTCCCGGTCCCATCAGTTTTGTTCTGACAAAGTGTGTTTCCTCAATTCCGCACTGTTTTTAGGAGCTGTGCCGGTCCGCGGCAAGTGGCGCCTGAACAGAAGACTTGAGTATGAGTACGAGGAAACTAAAACTGAAGGAAGGTGACGAAACTCCCCAAAGTGAAGTGCGCACAGTGAGTAAAGAAAGTTTTTGGGGAAAGTGTAGTTGGGAGTAAAAGAATATGGCACAGATAGGGTAAAAAATAAGGGACCTTTTTGTAAAAATGTTTCCATATGAAGACAAATCGTTGTGTGAAGAGTATCAGGGTGAGCCAGAAACAGAGGGATGTGAATACAAGGATAACTTGGAGTCTGAGGATGACAGGGGGGGATGAAAAATCCGTGGCTATGGCTGCCTTAGCCGCGGGGCCTCCGCTGCCCTCAGTTCCTTCCTACATTCAACCCTCTGCTCCTCCGTTCCCTAATCAGGCTGATTACCAGGCTCGAAATGTAGGGGAAACAATAAATGATGGCTTTACCCATTTTCCTGTTGTAGAAAGACAGGATGATACAGGGAGACTAGTGCAAGAACATGAACCTGTACCTTTTAAAACTCTGAAAGAGCTTAAACTTGCTTGTGTTCAGTATGGGCCTACTGCCCCTTTTTCACTTGGTTTATTAGATTCTATTAGGGCAAAGGCTCTTCCCCCAAATGACTGGAAGGTGATTGCTTGTGCTTGTCTCTCCGGTGGTAATTATTTGCTATGGAAGTTGGACTTTCATGAAGGGGATGTTGAGGTAGGAGAAATATCTCAGCATAGTCAACCTGAGCCGCCAGTTACAGCGAATATAGAATTTGAGAATGGATAGGAGACTCAGGTATTAGGAAACTTACAGCTTTTTCTGTCATGGGCTGATTTTCTTCAAAGTTTTGACTGTGGTCTTCTGAACTATCATTTTGTTTCTTTCTTGTTCTTTGCCTGGATGTTGAGGCAGGGGACCTCTGTTGGATCTGACTATAGGAAATATCTTCAAAGGTTTCTAGCTCACCAGTCTTATTCACCTCTGTTCCTCATCTCCTTCTCTCTTCACAAACTCTGCACAAACTAGCTTCTACTTCAGGACTTCATCATCTTGGCTTCCTCTCCTCTCCTCCACATGGCCTTTCTCTGCTCTCCTCTCCAATGCTAATCTCAGGAACAAAGAAAGCAAGCTCCCAGTCTGCCCCACTTTATAGTATAAATATCAAAACTTTTAATCCAATATAAATAGGAAGTCTCTGATACAAAGTCACTTATCTGAGGCATAATGAGATTCCACATGAGAGTGTACCACACCACATCAAAAAGGGTGGGAATGGCTTAGTCCCAAAACCAAACACCAGGCTACAAGAATCCTTCCTGCTTACAGCCTGTCCCCCACACCCAATGCAAACTATAAGCAAGCAAACATATATCATATTTAAAAACTTATTTGACCAACAAGTCCAAGTCCCAAAAAAAGCTCAGGGCTGCTTATGTACCCTCAATTACACATGGATGGGGGAGAGCAGGACATCATGGTATAGGCTGACAACATTTGTTTAGGGGATACAAAGAAAAATTAGGACTTTCAAAGTAACACAATCAAAGATGTTTACAAATCTTTTAGGGTTCATCTCCACTCACTAGCCTAGAGGTATTTTACCCTCAAGATTCAAGAAATGGAAAGGAACTACAGCCAATGCAAAGTAGTATGTAAATTCTGCCTCCTATTGAAAGAGAAGAAGTTTCTAGGTTAACCTTTATTTTAGATTTAAAACTGAATGAATCATTGTTCTTGCAAGCCAGAAACATCTATATTCTTCTCCCTCCCCTGCCCAAAGGAGGGATGGGACAGGAAAGCCTGACCTTTTCTCCCAGAATATCAATATTAATTTTCAGCTTTTTGGTACCTTATAACAATCCCCACTGGTTCTATTTCCTATATCAAATCCTTGACTTAGTTTACTGAAGAGTATGAGGCTGCTTTCTAGGGTTATTAAGTTAAATATGTAACAGATATTTAACAGACAGAATTAATAACATTACAGTTCACTAAAAAAGCAAATATTATTGATTAATTTTCTGTTAACTATACAATTTGCCTTTTGTAATTTATATAAAACTAATTGGCCTTTGTAACAATTTACCTTTTCTTGAATAAACCTTGCTATAAAATTTATTAAACATAGTACAAGACAATATTAAAGTAAGAGGACTAATCACAGATAATAGGATTGTGAGCTAGGGTGGCTAATTAAACATTCTTTAAAAACCAGTTTTCTGACTGTTCAATTTATTTTTCTGTTTTCTATATTTTTTCTGACTAAAGATAAACTTTTCTTATCTATCCAGAAATAACTGGCTATCATAACAACTTACTTTTTTCTCTTTCTTTCAAAAGTATTTTTATACCTTATGCCTTCTATTATCAAAACCATACAATTCCTTTCTAATCAGAACTATTAATTTTAAAAATCTTAACCTTTAGTGACAATTAAGTTGGCTTTTACTTTACCCTAGTTTTCTTTTTCCCAGAGTCTGATTTTAAAATGTCGTTAGTGAGTTTTTTATACATTTGCTGTATGTATACCAACAAGCTTCCGGTTTGTGGTTGGAGTAGGGAATGCCTTTTTTTTTTAACCTTAGCAGCAGTGAGAGTTGTCAGGATCATGTGTGTGGACCTGCCCACATGAAAGTCAGTCCCTTGGTGATGTAATGCTGGAAGCGCCTCTTGGACAGTCTCTGAACAGTTTGCTAAAAACCTGTAAAGCCTTCAATTACTTAGGGAAATGGTTGTTACATTTCTTTTACTATTTAATTCATGCATTTTACTTTCCCTGAACCTTTTGGTACCTGTGGGCACAATGTACCTTCAAATTAGTTTCTAATTAACATTGGATTCCTTTTCTACCAGCTTTGAGACTATGGATACAAATGCAGGACCAATACTAGAATGGCAAGCTAAACCTGGATCAAATTCTATATAGCAATTTTCTAACAGTTGTGAATTATTTTATTAAAGTCTACTTTCTAAATATTATTAACTGGGGAAAAATTCCCTTATTTCCCTGTTATTTTCTATAATTTTCTATTTTGCTTAGTATTCACTTGGGAATAAACTAAACTTTTAGATTATTTTCTTCTTCCTAAGATATAGAGCATTCTAGTTTGGCTTTCTATTATATTGCTTCTTCTGTTGCCCAATCCATTCTTTGTCTCTAACTGGGGATTTTTCGAATAAACCTTTGGCAATAAGCGTCCCAAGACCTCCACTGGTTTCTGGGTGGCATCTAATCATTTTTTAATGACTACATGTTCCAATTTTGACGGCAAGACTCGAAAAAATAAATCAATTATAACAATAAAATATCAAATAGTTATTGTTAGCTAATACTATACAAGCATCTTAATACAATATAAGTGACTAAAGCTACTAGATTCATCAACAAAAATAAAATTCTAATTAATATAACAGGATTCAAAATAAAATTCTTACAGTCACAAATGTACTTTATATGTGAACGTACTTTCACTAAGTGTATGTTGACATTCTCATTTCTTTATATTATTTGCCAATGTAACTTAATTTCACTTCAATCTGAGAAATGTCCCAAAGAACAGGAGTTACACATATTCAGAAAAAGTCCACAAGGCATTGGAGTTGTGGTCACATTCTACACTTTACAGCTAGAGTCCAACTCCTAGCAAACACTGTTTCTATTTGGAATTAGGAGCAGGTCCCAGCCTACAATAGGCATGGGGCATTGAAACAAGAGGAACAAAAGAGACACTATACATTAAATAAAGCAATAAAATCAGACTGTCAATACCTTCAGTAGAGATCTTTGAGGGATAAATAAAACTTAAATATTCAGGCAACACATAGTAAATGGCCCTCATGTTTACAAGAAATGAGATCAGTTTACCTGCTACTTGGAAGAAATACATTAGGCTCATGAACAATGTCATGAGATGGGGCCAATGGGACAGCCTTAGGACACATTTATAGCCTTCAGTGGCAAATCCCAGCAGGCTGGGCAAGATCAGGTCACAGGTAGCTGGAAAGGGCTGAAGAGACTGAACCCTCCCTCCGTGGAGCAAGGTAGGCAGCTTACCTTCTTGTGTCCCATTTTTCACAGGAAAGACATGTCCTTCTGTGTGGGGGCTGAAGAAGTCTGGCAGGGGCCTCAGTTCAATGACCTTGTCTTTCCACTCGTGAAGCAGGGGCCCTGTTGGAATCCTATGAACCCCTTTGGGGGAGTTTAGTCTTCAAAGTATAGCCCAAAAGCTGGTATTATTTCCTGATTCTCTTTTGGGCTCTATTGCCTTTTCTGTTATGACCTGAGGTGCATTATAGGTCGTGAAAAGCCATGCTCAGAAAATCTTGCAGAGAGGGCTTGAGGGACCTTTTCTGTTTTATATGAACTTTTGGGAGAAAGACATAGCAATGTTAATTAGCTGGATCAATTCAAGAAATGTAGGTTTGGGTGTCTCTTTTAGAATTCCAGAGTCTCTTCACTGCTTAATAATTCAGTATATTAATGCTCAAAAGAAATTTCAACAAAAGCATGATAAAATAGATTTGCAGGAGTTCCAAGATATGACTAACATTACATTAAAAGACATTATTAATAATTCCTAATATTTAAATTAAGATTCCAATATTACAGGGCTATAAAACAGCAAATAAAAGAATTAACAAAAGGCCTTTACTGTAATATATAAATTTTCACATGGAAAATACTTTTATACAATAAGGGATTCTTGGTACAAACTCCGCAGCTGGCAATGAGATATTAACTTTTTTTTTGACTCACAGTAATTTACACTATTACCTCAATCCTGAGGAGTGGGGTGGATGCCTGAGGGGGAGGTGATTCCAAGAACTGGAAGTGGAGTCTGCCGCTTTTACCTTTTTTTCCCCCTGCAGTTTGTAGCCCAGCTCCTTAGCAAGATAATGGGACTTCTCCTAAGCAGGACTTGAACCAATTTGCCACCTGTAAGCTGACTGCCTTGCTTTGAGCAGCTAAACACAATTTTCACAAAATTACTTTTCTTTTTATTTATTTATTTATTTTTTTTGTATTTTTCTGAAGCTGGAAATGAGGAGAGACAGTCAGACAGACTCCCGCATGCACCGGACCGGGATCCACCTGGCATGCTCACCAGGGGCAATGCTCTGCCCCTCCGGGGCGTCGCTCTGCCATGACCACAGCCACTCTAGTGCCTGGGGCAGAGGCCAAGGAGCCATCCCCAGCACTTGGGCCATCTTTGCTCCAATGGAGCCTTGGCTGCAGGAGGGGAAGAGAGAGACAGAGAGGAAGGAGGGGGCGTGGAGAAGCAAATGAGCGCTTCTCCTATGTGCTCTGGCCGGGAATCGAACCCAGGTCCCCTGCACACCAGGCCGACGCTCTACCGCTGAGCCAACCGGCCAGGGCCACAAAATTACTTTTCTTAATAGTGAGTTGCTTTAGCCTATATGAGGTTTCCAATTTTCCCCACAATTCCCTGAAAATTTTCTTTTCACAGTTTTGCCATTATGGTTAATGCTGCTGGTCTCCCTTATTTCTGCTGTTATTATAGGCTCCTGGGGGTTCAATAAAGAAAACTTTGGCCACTTCAGTCCTCGAGATTTAGGACCTTAGAACTTGCCTTAGCTGCTTGTAATGTGAGACATTTATTTTTCCAATGTCCTTCTTCCTTACAAAAGGCACATTGATTTTTTCCTAGTATAGTTCTATTCTTCATTGAATTTTTTAAAACAGAATTTACATTAACTTTCTTATAATCCTTCTCAAGGGTAGCTATGTCCTCATGTACCTCAGAGAACTCTCCTTTCTCCTTTGAGGGTCCCTTGTCCTTAAGAGAGTTTTTCTCTTGGAATGTTGCTACTATAGCCTTAGATATTTTTTTTCTGTTTTTGACTCAAATTTTGCATGACCAAGAAGATGTGGCACCTACTGTGTATCAAGCATGTTTTAAGCCTCTATGGTACATTCATTATTAAATTTAGCCACCGATCAATGTACTGAAACTGATGGAGACAACCTGGGTTCCCAATTACTGTATTCTGGACTGTCCTTATTATCTAGGAATTAGAATTCCTGATTGTTAATACTTATTACAAAATTGAAACTTGTTTCAGGAGAATCTAAGAATTAGTGCCCTATCAAAAAAGATAAGTTAGATAATTAACTAGCACCTGGAATAAGAGTGTGTTTGACTATAGAGGTATTAATTATTACACAAGACAAGGGGGAAAAGCCAACAGAAGAAAATGGTTTTTTTTTTTCTCAGAGAAGAAACAACCCTACAGGGTGCCCCGAAGCTAATTTGAGAACAAAGAGAATAATCGTTCACTACTTAAGATTGCTTTTAGTTAGAAGCTTCTAATTTTGATACAAAAGACTCAAACAGACACATTTAGACATTGAACAAAAAATTTATACACAAACAATGCATGCCTATTTCAATTAAATAATACCGGATAATTTGATAGATACAAAGCCTCATAGACGAGGGAAGGCTCCCCCTCATGGCCTCTCACGTGCATGCAGATCTCTGCACCAGAGATTTCTTAACTAGGTTTTAGAAACAGAAACATTAAAGCAAAGACTGAGATCTTGACAAACACAGAGACATCTCTTGGAAGTCTTGGGTCAAGATTAATCAATCCAGGTTAGCTCAGCCTCCACTGATTCAGTGCGATGTGAGACTGTCTAATCCTGGATGGACTTAACCTCCATTAGCCTTCCTAGAGATAGACACATGCCCCCACTTCTGGCATTCACTGAGAGTGCAACTAGAACCCAAGGCAAAACCAATAAAATTCCCCACCAATGTCTCGGTCTTGGAGAGCATGCACGAACTTACAACCATGTTTGGTCTGTTTAACAGCAATTCCAGTTCAAAACATAAAGATTATAGTCTAGTTACAAGCAGCAAAGCAGTTTTGAAAGCCCTACCTACTCACCGGGGTTCCACATTCCCGGAGTTCAAAAATGTTCTCTGCCAAATTATCCAAATTGTCGAATTTGGGAACTGGAAGGCGTCTACCAGAGTACTGTATGGACTACACAGGAAGACCAGGAGCCCTGAAAAGTCTCAGGTGGCATGCCTCTCCTCGAGATTCAAGTGGGGCCAAGCAGCTTAATGGAGAGTCCAGCCAATTAGAAGTGTCTCTATCTGGTCACGTGAAACACCAGATCTCATACAAGACCGTCCCCACATGTTATAAAGTACCACATCTCAGATTCTGAAAGGCACTGTATCTCACTTAATTGAGTTCATGTAGAGACAGTCCAGATGAATTTTGAAAAGTTTTATTAGAGGAGGAGATTTATTAAATATGCCAGGCACATATGGTTGACATGGGGCATCAGACCCAAATCATGCAGTCCCAAAAATAGTTCCAGGGCTGTTTCTATACCCTTGATCACACACAGGCAGGGGAGAGCATGACATCATGGTACAGGCTGACAACATTTGTTTAGGAGATACACAGAAACATTGAGACATTTAAGGAAAGACAATCAAAGATGTTTACAAATCTTTTAAGGTTCATCTTTCCTCACTAGCCTAGAGGTATTTTACCCTCAAGATTCCAGGAAGGGAAAGGAACTACAGCCAATGCAAGACAGTGTGTAAATTCTGCCTCCTATTGAAAGAGAAGTTTTTAGGTTAACCTATATTTTAGATTTAAAACTGAATGACCCATTGTTCTTGAAAGCCAGAAACTTCTACATTCTTCTCCCTCCCCTCCCTAAAGGAGGGACAGGACAGGAAGGCCTGACCTTTTCTCCCAGAATATTAATATCAATTTTCAGCTTTTTGGTACCTTACAACACTGGATATTAACACCTGTTAGAAGGTGTATGCCAGAAAGAGTACTAAAACCAAGGGGTCCCCAGCTGCAGTTAGTTGCTCAGACTTCAACACTGAATGTGGAGTCTCCACACTGGCCACTCTAACCAAGGACAGCTTCAGCAGGCACACTGATGGGGCCCCATTAAGCTGTACCAAGGTACATCATATGATCTGTGATTAATGAACTGCCTATGTGATTCTTATAACTAACTGGTGTGTTGTTTGTGTCTGTAAGGTATTTTCCCCGCTGAGGAAGAAAGAAGAGTGTAGCCAAGAACTAAAATAGCAAAAGCTTTATTTAGTAGAGCACTTCCCAGAAAAGGTTCTCTGGTCCATGAGATGGGGGCCAGAGAAGTTGTGCAAATTCTCTGGTGGGGGGAGTAATTTAGAGCATCGGTAGGATGGTCGGGTTGATATGACATCACAAAATTTCATTGGCTGACACGGTCATTCTTCTTCAAAGGGCTCCAGGCCATTTCTTTTTGGTTGGCACATGTGTGGGTGGTTCCAGCCAAAGTTCCTGGACCTGGTTCCTCGTGTGAGCTTCCCCAATTGCCAACTAAACTCACATTCTGACCATCTATGTTAGATAGGGGCATCGCTATTTCTCTGGCTACTTCCTGCTGGTTAGGGGCATCATGGGGAAGGGAGGTCGGAAGGTGGTGGCTCTGAGGAAAGTCATGTATATGGGTGTAGGAATATCTGTTTGACAGTGACTCGAGAAACTTCATGGATGCAGTCATATAAAAATTTCAAAAAGAGGAGTAAATATGAGTAATATGCTGATAACTAGAAGAGGACCTAGGATAGGGGCAGCCCAGGTGAGGATGGGTGGCTGCCACCAGGAGTTAAGCGGGTTGTAGGAGGTGAGGTCCTTGGGCAGTTTCTCTTGTAGACGGTGGATGACTCGATGCTTTCTTCCACTGTCAGTCTCATTGAACAGCATAACTCCCTGCTTTAATTCACTCTGACGGCAGGTTCTCAGTGGGAGGGATAGGAGTAACAGGAGGATCTGCAGGGCCCAATCTTGTGGTGAGACAGAGAAGGGTGGGGCCCAGTGGTTCTGACTGTCAGCAGTCCTGTATGGGGGCAAGCTTGAGGAGAGAGATGTGGTACCAAAGTGTTTGCCCCAGGAGCTTGGCTGTGGTAGGAGTAGTCAGTATTACCATATGGGGCCCCACCCATCTGGGCTGTAGGGAGCCAGACTGGAGCTCCCTCAGAATAATGCTGTCTCCTGGCTGCAGGGGGACTGCTGGGTGTGCTTTATCTGGACCCCCTATGGGAGGAAAGGTCCGATCCATGTGTTCCCTGAGAAGGTGGTGAAGTAAAGACAGAAAGGGGAGGTAGGTGGCAAGAGGAGGGGGGTTGACAAGTAAGTTGTGATTGACTAGGAATGGTCCACCATAAACCAGCTCAAAAGGGCTGAGTCCAGTGGGGTTTCACAGGGTTGCCCTGATTCTGGTGAGTGCCAGGAAAGCCTGGTCTCAATGGGAAGTTTAGTTATACTCTTCAGGATGCCATGAGTCCCTTCCACCTTACCCAATGATTGAAGGTGATAGGGTATGTGGAGCTTCCAGTTGATGTTGAGAGAGTTGGCAACCTGCTGGACTATTTGGGCAGTGAAGGCCAGGCCATTGTCTGACTGGATGGTAGTCACCAATTCAAATTGCGAGATGATATGTTCAACAAGAATGGAGGCAACAGTGTCTGCCATCTCTCATGAGGTAGGAAAGGCTTCTATTCACCCTGAAAATGTATCAACAAAAGTTAAGAGATAACAGAGTTTTTGTGAGGGGGCATATGAGTGAGGTCAATTTGCCAATCCTGGCCTGGCATGTGTCCCCTCAGTTGATGAGTAGGGAAGTGGGGGTGAAGTCCCCCTTGTGTAGAGGTTTTGGAACAGATAGTGAATGCTGTGTGTACCTTTCCAATAGTGTGCTGGAGGCCTGGGAAGAAAAACAGTGGTTGCAAGAACCGGTAGAGAACTTTGGGCCCTATGTGTAAGGAACAGTGAATATCAGACAGGAGAGTTTCAGCCTGTACTTTTGGTAAGGCAATTCTATCTCTTGAGAAATATTCATTCCTGGTTGCATACCTCCTTTCTTCAGAGGGTCTGTTCTTCCTCAGGAGTGTAGGAAAGTTTCAAGGAGGTGGAGAGACACATGAGATGAGTGCGGTTGGCTTTTCAGGATGAGGTATTGAGCAGCTGCATCAGCCTGAGTTTTCCCAAGGCCATTGGGTCTTGAGGTTTGATGGTCCCTACAGTGTACCACAGCCACCTCAGTGGGAAGCTGTAATGCCTGAAAAAGTTTAGAAATGAGGGTAGCATTGATTATGGGAGAGCCCTTGGTAGTGAGAAAGCTCCTTTCCTTCCAGAGGGCAGGGTGGCTGTGGTTTATAAGAAAAGCATATTTAGAGTTAGTAGATATAGTAACACATTTCACCTGAGCCAGAGTGAGTGCCCACGTGAGGACCAATGACTGAGGGAGTAGGGCCTGACTAGAAAGGGGCTTAAGAACACAGCGGAGAAGGGAGGGGCCACTGGTCAGCAGGGGAGGAGAAAGAGGGACTGGTATTTGCAGGTGAAGGAGAAACAGGATCCAGCGAAGGAAGTGGAAGAGCCGGAAAGGACAGAAGGATTCATGCAGGAGGGAAGAGAGTTCCTCAGGGGAGTCAGCAAAGGAGGAAAGAACAGGATGTGGAAGGTTTAGCTGAGGTTTCTCTGGATAAAAGGACCTGCACTGTAGAGCAGCTGGCACAGAGATTAGGATGGGAGTGCAAATGCCAGAAGCCCTGAAAATAAGGGATCTCCAAACATTTCCCAGATTTTGGCAATAGTTAAATTGGTGAGGGTGTTAAAATAGAAAGTCCCTTCAGGAGGCCACCTGGTTCAATTATCCAGTGGGTTCTCTGCCCCGGCCATATCGGAGAAGAAAATTAGTTTCTTCTTCTTTAGAGAGGGAGATTCTGGATAAGGCACTCCAAAAGTGTTTTTGAGTCAGGTTTAGATTCCTGTGCCTCTATGGCCACCCTCAGTCTTGGAGTGGTCAGTGATGAGAATTGGCTTCCTGCAACACAAGCTCTGGCAACCAGATGGTTAGGTAGAGTGGGAGTATCCAGGACATCTTCACGAATACACATGCACTCGGAACGGATAAGAGGTCCCTGACGCAGCTGCGATTACAGACAGAGAGCCTCGGAGAAAAGAACTGAGGGGAGGCTGGAGGCAGGGGACTGATAGATACATGAATTCCAACTGCCGTTTTGCTGTTTCACTTGGCTGCCTGACCCCACCCTTAATTACCAGAAAATAACCCCTGCCATCTCATTCTTACAGGGACTTATCGCACAATGTGCCAAAGTGAGTGGGAAGTCAGAGGTCCTGGTTCTTTCTCAGGAGGGGAGGGGAGAGGAGCAGCCCCAGCGAGCATCAAGTTTCTCCCAGGTTTTAGCACCAAATGTAAGGTATTTTCCCCACCAAGGAAGAAAGAAGGGCATAGCCACAAAGTGTGGAATAGAAGAGCTTTATTTATTAGAGCGCTTCCTGGACGAAGTCCTCTGGTCCGCAAGACTGGGTCCAGAGAAGTCACGTGGATTCTCTGGTGGTGGGGGGCAGGGGGTTGATGAAGGTAATTTATAGTGTTGGTAGGGTGGTTGGGTTGGTATGACGTAGCAAAATTTCTTTGCCTGAAAGACAGTCGTTCTGTTTCAAAGGGCTCTGGGCCCTTTCTTTTTGGTGGGCATGGATGTGGGTGGTTCCAGCCAAAGTTCCCAGGCCTGGTTCCTCACATGTCCTTCCCCCATTGCCAACCAACCTCACAGTGTCTTTCCTCTGGTGGTGATTGGTCTCAGTACTAATAAGTAGAATCCACATAGCCCCTTCCAGAGTAGTCTCAAAGAGTCTGCCAGCCCTGCTGTTAAGCAGGAGTGTCACACTGCACGGGGAAGTCGAATTGGGGATCCCTGATCTATGTAAAGCCTGTGCTCTACTGGGACAGGGGGTCACTTCTCTAGGAAGCCAGAGTCTCTCTGAGGAGGACATGGACAAAAAGGGGCCACATGCTGAATCTGACAAGCTCAGGGGAGGCCTGCATGGTGGCCTTACAAACTCAGAGACCTAAAATAACCACACAGGATGGTCTGAAATTAAAACTTTCTAACTTAAAGCAAGCAGTTCATGGTAAGTAGTCATGTCTAGAGAGGTATTTTTTTCTAGCAAAGGTCAAAGGCTTACTTTATGTGAGCCTGTCTGTTGTCTTTTGCATCTACAATAATGTACCTGATAATGGCACCAGAGAAAACTCAGGTCCAAGGGGGCTTCTCAGGTGAAATAGAATTCAGGTGAGAGATAGGGTGCAGTGTTCAAGCAAAGCAAGCAGTTTATTAAGCAAAGCTGAGCACTTGGCACAAGACACGAATGGGCAACTCAGCTTGTCTAAGCACCGCTACCTGTCTTAGAGATCATATACTTTTTAACTGTAACTTCCAAGGTTGCCCTTCACTGATACTCTGACTAATGTACAGTATTTCAAGGCTGTTTGGACCTTTGGTGATTTTATTCTGGTAGACAGTGTGATTGCTGACCCCCCTCCTTCAGTGGATGAGATAAACCCCCTCTGTTTCCCCTCCCCTTTTCCTGCACTGATGCCTGTCTATCCTATCTAACAATAGCACCCCTTTGAAATGTAAGGGTAATATTTTCCTGCAATCCTCAGAGCAAGCATATCAGCAAAGCAGAAGCCAGCCACCCACATTATTGTTATTATTACAGTCCTTGTTAGCTATTTTATTCCTGTCCATGTAAAAGAAATTTCAGTATATACATTTTTACTTTTACTCAGTGCCACAGATTTCTCAGCTTTGCCTTCTGGTTCTCGGCTTCCCTAATCTATCACTAATCAATTTCATATACCCCCTCCCTGTTTTCTACTTCAAATCTGATGTACAAAATACAGGGCAAAACGCCATTTTTCCAGATCATTTTTTCAATCCGCTGAGACTTTGATTACCAGCAATTGTCGACAGTTTGGCTAAAATAAACTCATAAATATTTTATAGGTCTGGACGTTGCTTAAGTTGACAAGGGAGACCAGGGGGAGGGGGAAGGCTCCCTGCCCTCAGTAAACGTCTCCACAGAGGGGCCACCCCTCCCTCCGTGGAAGGAGAGCCACTCTACAGAAGGGAGGGCCCCCTCACTCGGAAGGTCACCAAATCCAAGGAGGGAGACCCTCTGCAGGGAGTTATCCCCTCTCTGGGGAGAAAGCTCCTGTCTAAGGCAAGGCTGGAGTTCCTTTCCAGGGACTGATCCCGCCACAGGGAGGTGTCCTGCCCTGGACGTCCACTCCCAGCTTCGTCCCACGCCAGCACCACGCGATGCCCGCGTCCTGCCCCACACCTTTGCGCCTCAGGCCTTCGCGCCCTCGCTGCCCCACCCACCCCTCATTGTCCCCCCCGCACTGCCGCCGCCGGCCCCTGCCAGCCCGCACCGCTGCCCGCACCGTGTGGTCTCCCCCGCTCCGTGTACAGCTGAAGCCCTGCCCCACGCACTGCGCCCAGCCAAGAGCCCCGCCCCCACACTGTCCATGCCCCTCGCAGTCCACCCCCCGCCATCGTTTCCGCCCCATGCCATGCCTAAAACAGAAGTGTGCAAAGAAATTCAAAGTGAAGAAATGGGAACAGACACGTCTGTGATGCAGAACTACCTTGACAGTTTCTGGCTTCATGCACCCACACAGCAGCAGAGGAGATAACTTTCTGGCGACTCTTACCTAGCTGTTATTCTCAAGATGCACACGAGGTGGCAGCAGAGAAGCGCGCTTGGAACACATTTACCAGTGACCATACAGTGTTGTGAAGCAAGTTGCAACAAACTTCAAACCTTTGAAATGATAGAAAGCATGTTTCTGGTCATTACACTTAATCTATAAATCAGTAATAGAAACTAACTAGAAAACCCTTACTTTTTTAAGTTAAGAAATTCACTCCTAAATACCCCCCCCCTCAAAATCACAATTCAAGTTACAAAATACTTTAAAATTAATGAAAACAAAAGCTACATAAGAAAACCTATGGCAAAATGTTGTGATAAATACATTTTAGGGGGAAAAACCTTAAAATACACAGCCTTTCCACCCATACTAGGAACCAGGATAGTAAATTAAAATCCAGAGAAAGTAAAAGAGAAAAATGTTCACAGAGACATCTAAAGAGTGTATACTGTATTTCCCCATGTATAAGACATCTGTTTTGAAAAACTTGGGGTCTACAAACTGGATGTGTCTTATATAGTGGTTGTAGCTTTTAACTTACATTTCCCGCTTATTCACATTTATTATCTTTTTCTCAAACTTTGGGCCCCCAAATTAAGGTGCATCTTATACAGGGAGGCATCTTATACATGGGGAAATACGGTACTTTACAACCCTACCAATTTTTTTCCTCTTGGGGTGAGATTTTGAAAAACATAATTCATTTCTCTATACAATTTAAGCTTCAACAACAAAAAAAGCCATTATCATTTTTTTCTATTTTTAAAATTTTAATTATTAATGTTAGAGAAAGGAAGGGGTGGAGACAGACAGATAGAAACATCAATCTGTTTCTGTATGTGCCCTGACCCAGGATCAATCCTATGACATTAGTGTATGGGTGTGATGCTCTAACCTACTGAGCTCTCTGGTGAGAGCAAGCCATTGTCTTTTGGGGCAGGGGTGTAATAGAGAAAGGATGAGGTAATTAAAAAATAACCTATCTGCTGTGGTGACAACACCAGAAGAGTTTTATTTACTCTTGACAGTCAGGGGCATAAACACTATTTCTAATTGTTTAGCACAAACTGTCCATTTTCCTAACATGCACTTTTTCTTGTGCTGTGGCAGCAGTCCAGACTGAGAGACCTCCTAAGCTTTGGACATCAGAATTTATCTGAGCCTGGGTCACCACTCATAAGCTAGGTTCTTTTGGTCACAGAACACCTCCCAGGGTATTTGTTTCATCACTTGTAAATTTTCTCAGTTTTATAGCTGAGAACACTCATTACTAAAGGACTGAAACTTAGGCCTCAGCTCTGCCTTCCAAGAAGCTGAGATATTGGACCTCGCCACGATCAATCAAAACTGGGACCAAATGCATTGCACTGCCAAATCCAGTGCTTGTCACAACTTATAATTATTTTATTTATATATATTTTTCATTCTGTCTACCCCATGACAGTGTAGTATTCATAAAGACAGAAAGTGAGTCTGTCTCATTCACTATAGGCAACCATGTGTTGAGCACAGTGCCCGACACATAATAGAAGTACTGTAAGGTATTTTCCACCAAGGAAGAAAGAGGAACATAGCCGCCAAGTGTGGAAAAGCAAAAACTTTATTTAGAGCGCATTCCGGGCAAGGTTCACTGGTCCACAAGACAGGGGCCAGAGAAGTCAGGCAGCTTTCCATGGGGGGGAGGGGTAATTTATAGCATCGGTATGGTGGAGGCGGGTTGATATGACATGGTGAAATTTCATTGGCTGACAGTTGTTCTTTTTCTTTCTTTTTTTTCTTTTTTTTTTATTAAGGGGTTACTTGGTCTGCTATAGCCTCCCCCACCCCCGTCATGGCACACAGGAGAAAGCAATCAAGGAACAACTAAGGTGCTGCAACAAAGAATTGATCTTCTCATCTCTCTCCCTTTCTGTCTGTCTGTCCCTATCTGTTCCTCTCTCTGTCTCTCTCCCTCTGTCACCAAAAAAAAAAAAAAAAAAGTCTTGGAGTGCCTCAAGAATCATTTCTGGGTATGAGTCTTAATCATACATTATTGACCCTAAGGACTTTATAAAAAGTAGGTATGTATGTTTATTAATTTTAGGAAATACCTGTAAGGTGAAAAGACAGGTTTCAAGATTATATTGTGTGTTTTATTTGAAATCCTATATACTTTCCTATGATGCTACCTACATTTATATGGTTAACTGAAATCCTTGAAATTTTAACAGCAATTCTCTAATTTTAGATGATTGATACGTTAATGACGTTAATGTTTATTTCTTGTTATCTAGAAATGTTGATTTCCTCAAAGGATAGGTTTTGAATTAATGTTAATTAACAAGTACTTTAAAGAGATTAAAGATCAAGATAATACATTTTTGTTGCATAATTAGCTAGGTTCATAATTATTTGTTAAATAGGAAGATTCCTTATAAGTTAAGTACAGTCACTGGTGCAATCACAGTTAAAGCCTGGTAGGGGAAGACATGTTTCTGATTAATCAGGATTTGGTTGTTATTGTTATTTAAAAAAAAAAAAAAGGCCAAAGCTTGAAACTAATTATACTCATCAGTTTCAAAGTCACTAATTAATATTTTCAACATTGAGAACTTAACTTTGTCAGAGTATTTTCAATGTAAATGCTATTTTTTTTAATAGTCTCTGCCTTATTTAACTTTAGTTATTATTTTTAATAATTTTATTTTTTTTAGTGGGGTGACATCAATAAATCAGGATACATATATTCAAAGATAACAAGTCCAGGTTATCTTGTCGTTCTATTATGTTGCATACCCACCACCCAAAGTCAGATTGTCCTCTGTCACCTTCTATCTTGTTTTCTTTGTGCCC
The DNA here is from genome assembly GCF_036850995.1 of Saccopteryx leptura. Classification (NCBI taxonomy): domain Eukaryota; kingdom Metazoa; phylum Chordata; class Mammalia; order Chiroptera; family Emballonuridae; genus Saccopteryx; species Saccopteryx leptura. Next base: position 7,744 of record NW_027095778.1, on the reverse strand, counting down.
CTCCCCACCCCCTTTCCCTCTACCTCTCCCCCCTTTCCCCGTAACCACCACACTCTTATCAATGTCTCTTAGTTTCACTATTATGTCCCACCTACGTATGGAATAATACAGTTCCTGGTTTTTTTCTGATTTACTTATTTCGCTTCGTATCATGTTATCAAGATCCCACCATTTTGCTGTAAATATTCCGATGTCATCATTTCTTATGGCTGAGTAGTATTCCATAGTGTATATGTGCCACATCTTCTTTATCCAGTCATCTATTGATGGGCTTTTTGGTTGTATCCATGTCCTGGCCACTGTGAACAATGCTGCAATAAACATGGGGCTGCATGTGTCTTTACGTATCAATGTTTCTGAGTTTTTGGGATATATACCCAGTAGAGGGATTGCTGGGTCATAAGGTAGTTCTATTTTCAGTTTTTTGAGGAACCACCATACTTTCTTCCATAATGCTTGTACTACTTTACATTCCCACCAACAGTGTATGAGGGTTCCTTTTTCTCCACAGCCTCTCTAACATTTGCTATTACCTGTCTTGCTAATGACAGCTAATCGAACAGGTGTGAGGTGGTATCTCATTGCAGTTTTGATTTGCATTTCTCTAATAGCTAAAGAAGATGAGCATCTTTTCATATATCTGTTGGCCATTTGTATTTCTTCCTGGGAGAAGTGTCTATTCATATCCTCTTCCCATTTTTTTAATGGATTGTTTGTTTGTTTGTTGTTGAGTTTTATGAGTTCTTTGTATATTTTGGATATTAGGCCCTTATCTGAGCTGTTGTTTGAAAATATCATTTCCCATTTAGTTGGCTTTCTGTTTATTTTGTTATCAGTTTCTCTTGCTGAGCAAAAACTTCTTAGTCTGATGTAGTCCCATTCATTAATTTTTGCCTTCACTTCTCTTGCGTGTAGAGTCAAATTCATAAAATGCTCTTTAAAACCCAGGTCCATGAGTTGAGTACCTATGTCTTCTTCTATGTACTTAATTGTTTCAGGTCTTATATTTATATCTTTGATCCATTTTGAGTTAATTTTTGTCCAGGGGGACAAATTGTAGTCCAGTTTCATTCTTTTGCATGTGGCTTTCCAGTTTTCCCAGCACCATTTATTGAAGAGGCTTTCTTTTCTCCATTGTGTGTTGTTGGCCCCTTTATCAAAAATTATTTGACTATATATATGTGGTTTTATTTCTAGACTTTCTATTCTGTTCCATTGGTCTGAGTGTCTATTTTTCTGCCAATACCATGCTGTTTTGATTGTCATGGCCCTATAATATAGTTTGAAGTCAGGTATTGTAATGCCCCCAGCTTCATTCTTTTTATTTAGGATTGCTTTGGCTATTCGGGGTTTTTTATAGTTCCATATAAATCTGATGATTTTTTGCTCTATTTCTTTAAAAAATGTCATTGGAAGTTTGATGGGAATTGCATTAAATTTGTATATTGCTTTGGGTAATATAGCCATCTTGATTATATTTATTCTTCCTAGCCAAGAACAAGGTATATTCTTCCATCTCATTATATCTTTTTCGATTTCCCTTAACAATGGTTTATAGTTTTCATTATATAAGTCCTTTACATTCTTTGTTATGTTTATTCCTAAGTATTTTAATTTTTTTTTTGCAATCGTGAAGGGGATTATTCTTTTGAGTTTTTTCTCAGTTGTTTCATTGTTTACATATAGAAAGGCTATTGACTTCTGTATGTTAATTTTGTATCCTGCAACCTTACTGTACTGGCTTACTGTTTCTAGTAGTCTTTTTGTGGATTCTTTGGGGCTTTCGATGTATAGGATCATATCATCTGCAAAAAGTGATACCTTTACTTCTTCTTTTCCGATATGGATGCCTTTTATTTCTTTGTCTTGTCTGATTGCTCTGGCTAGAACCTCTAGTACCACATTAAATAAGAGTGGAGAGAGTGAACAACCCTGTCTTTTTCCTGATTTAAGGGGGAAAGCCTTCAGTTTAGTGCCATTTAATATGATGTTAGCTGATGGTTTATCATATATGGCCTTTATCATGTTGAGATATTTTCCTTCTATACCCATTTTGTTGACAGTCTTAAACATAAAATTGTGTTGTATTTTATCGAAAGCCTTTTCTGCGTCTATTGATAAGATCATGTGGTTTTTGTTCTTTGTTTTGTTGATATGGTGTATTACGTTAACCGTTTTACGTATGTTGAATCCTTGAGATTCTGGGATGAATCCAACTTGATCATGATGTATTATTTTTTTAATATGTTGTTGTATTCAATTTGCTAGTATTTTGTTTAGTATTTTAGCATCTGTATTCATTAGAGATATTGGTCTGTAGTTTTCTTTTTTTGTGCCCTCCTTGCCTGGTTTTGGTATGAGGGTTATGTTGGCCTCATAAAATGTGTTTGGAAGTATTGCTGTTTTTTCAAGGTTTTGGAAGACTTTGAGTAGAATAGGAACCAAGTCTTCTTTGAATGTTTGATAAAATTTGCTGGTATAGCCGTCAGGGCCTGGACTTTTATTTTTGGGGAGGTTTTTAATGTTTTTTTCTATTTCTTCTCTACTGATAGGTCTGTTTAGGCTTTCTGCTTCTTCTTGACTCAGTCTAGGAAGGTTGTATAGTTCTAGGAATTTATACATTTCTTCTAGGTTGTTGAATTTAGTGGCATAAAGTTTTTCATAGTATTCTACAATAATTTTTGTATATGTACGGTGTCCGTGGTGATTTCTCCTCTTTCATTTTGGATTTTGCTTATATGAGTTCTTTCTCTTTATTCCTTGGTATGTCTTGCCAAGGGTTTGTCAATTTGGTTGATCTTTTCAAAGAACCAGCTCCTTGTTCTATTAATTTTTTCTATAGTTTTTCTGTTGTCTAATTCATTTATTTCTGCTCTGATTTTTATTATCTCCTTTCTTCGGCTGGTTTTGGGTTGTCTTTGTTCTTCTTTTTCTAGTTCCTTAAGGTGTGAATTTAAGTGGTTCACTTGGGCTCTCTCTTGTTTTTTCATATATGCCTGAAGTGATATGAACTTCCCTTTTATCACTGCTTTTGCTGCATCCCAAAGATTCTGATATGTCGTATTGTCATTTTCATTAGTCTGTATATATCTTTTGATCTCTGCACTTATTTCTTCTTTGACCCATTCATTTTTTAAAAGTATGTTGTTTAGTTTCCACAGTTTTGTGGGATTTTTTTCCTCTTTTTTGCAGTTGAATTCTAGTTTCAAGGCTTTATGATCAGAAAATATGCTTGGTACAACTTCGATTTTTCTGAATTTGCTGATGTTGTTTTTGTGGCCCAACATATGGTCAATTCTTGAGAATGATCCATGTACACTGGAGAAAAATGTATACTCAGTCACTTTGGGATGAAATGTCCTGTTGATGTCTGTCATATCCAGGTGCTCTAGTGTTTTGTTTAAGGCCACTATGTTTTTGTTGATTCTCTGTTTGGATGACCGATCTAGAGCCGTCAGCGGTGTATTGAGGTCTCCAAGTATGATTGTGTTTTTGTCAGTTTTTGTTTTAAGATCAATAAGTAGCTGTCTTATATATTTTGGTGCTCCTTGGTTTGGTGCATATATATTAAGAATTGTTATGTCTTCTTGATTCAGTGTCCCCTTAGCCATTATGAAATGGCCATTTTTGTCTCTGAGTACTTTTCCTGTTTTGTAGTCAGCATTATTCGATATGAGTATTGCTACGCCTGCTTTTTTTTGGATGTTATTTGCTTGGAGTATTGTTTTCTATCCTTTCACTTTGAATTTGTTTTTATCCTTGTTATTTAGATGAGTTTCCTGTAGGCAGCATAGAGTTGGATTTTCTTTTTTAATCCATTCTGCTACTCTGTGCCTTTTTATTGGTGAGTTTAATCCATTTACATTTAGTGTAATTATTGATTCCTGTGAGTTCCCTATTGCCATTTTATATCTTGCTTTCTGTTAGTTTTGTGTCTTGTTTGATCCTTCTCTTTCGTTTTTCTATCTTTTGTTTTTATTTGATTGTATTGCATACATCTTTCCTCTGTTGCTATCTTCTTTAAATCATGTGCTTATGTGGTGGTTTTTTCAATGGTGGTTACCTTTGAGTAATGAAAAGGGTCCCTACCCTGTTCATTGTAGCGAACTATTTTGTGAGTACTTTTGCACTCCATAGTCCTTTGCTACTGTTAATCTCCATCTTCTCCCCCTCTTTATTTTTGTTGTTGTCACAGTTTAAATTTGGTTTTATTGTGTTGTTCTTGGAGCTTTTACTTGTGGCTCTGTTTTTTTTGTTCTTTGTATCTGATTGGAGAACCCCCTTTAGTAATTCCTGGAGTGGGGGTTTTCTGATGATAAATTCCCTCATCTTTTCTGTATCTGTGAATGTTTTTATTTATTCTTCATATTTGAAGGATAGCTTTGATGGGTATAGTATTCGTGGCTGAAAGTTCCTCTCTTTCAGGACTTTAAATATTGGGGTCCATTCTCTTCTAGCTTGCAGAGTTTCTGCTGAGAAATCTGATGATAATCTAATGGGCCTTCCTTTATATGTTGTATTCTTCTTTTCCCTGGCTGCCTTGAGAATTTTTTCTTTGCTGTTGGTTTGTGTCAATTTCATTATGATATGCCTTGGAGTAGGTTTGTTGGGGTTAAGAAAACTCGGAGTTCTGTTTGCTTCTTGAACTTGAGGTTTTAGTTCTTTCCACATGCTTGGGAAGTTCTCAGCTATTATTTGTTTGAGTATGTTCTCCATTCCATTTTCTCTCTCTTCTCCCTCTGATATACCTATTATTCTTATGTTATTGTTTTTGATGGAGTCAGATAATTCTTGTAGGGCTATCTCATTTTTTTTTAATTTTTGAGTCTCTTTCTTCTTCTCTCTGTTGTGCCTCAAGTTTCTTGTCTTCTATTTCACTAATCCTCTCTTCTATCTGACCTGTTCTATTAGCTAAGCTTGTTACTTCGTTTTTTAGCTCGTGAATTGAGTTTTTCATCTCTGTTTGATTTGTTTTTATAGTTTCAATTTCCTTGGACATATATTCTTTGTGTTCATTGAATTGTTTTCTGAGCTCCCTAAATTGCCTTTCTGTGTTTTCTTGTATATCTGAGGATTCTTAGGATTTCTATCTTGAATTTCCTGTCATTTAGCTCCAAGGTTTCCAATATATTAAATTTTTTCTCCATAGATTTTTCCTCATCTAGCTGTGTTACCTCTCTTTCTTTTGTATCGATGATATTCGATTTTCTCTTCCTTAATGGCATCTGAGGGTGGTTTTGTTGATAGTATTAATGAGATTTAATAAAGAATAAAAAGTTAAAAAAAATAAAAAAATAAAAAAATAACAAATTGAAGAGTTATTTTTTAAAAAATTAATAATGATATAAAGAAAAATAAAATAAAATAAAAATTTTAAAAAAAGGAAATTATTCCCCCCCTCTTTTTTTCCTCTCCTCTCCTCTCCCCTCTTTCTTGAGAAAATCTTGTGGAGAACTGTGAATTATAACAAACAATGACTGTGATGGAGTGTCTGAATTGGGGAAAAGTAATAAAGGGGCAAAAAAAAAAAGAAAAAAAAAGAAAAGAGAAAAAAAAAAGAAAAAAAAGAGCGTATGGACCCACAAAAAGCAAATAAGGAAAAAATTTAGGTCAAGAATAAAATGATTTGCTTTTAGGTGTTGGTTGTCTAAGAGTTATGATGAGAGGAATAAGAGGAAAACGGAAAAATGGGGGGACAAATTTAAAAATTACTATTTTATTTAGTGGAACAAGAACTAGATAAAATGGAGAGCCAGGGATGGGAACACTGCTAGTGAGTTAAAAAGGTGAAGTAAAAACCCCCCAAAATGCCACAAACATAAGTTTGAGTCCCAGATAAGATAATTTGTTTGTTATTGAGGTTTGAATGAGAGGAGATGTAAAGGAGAAAGGAAGAAACTAATATAGAGGGAGAAAAGAAAGAGAGAGAGAGAAAAAAAGAGGGAGCCATTAAAAGAAGAAAAAAGAAAGGAGAGAGAGAGGTAGAGTTAAGGGTTTTGGAGTGCAACCCTCAGAGAGAAAGGAAGAGAAGAGAAAAGATAATGGGAGATGTAACACTTATGGGTAGTGTAGTTCAAGGAGAGGAGGGAATAAGACCGGCAGAGAGTTAATCGGCCAAATTGGAGGAGGAAAAAAAGTATCAAGAATGAAGATAAGAGAAACAAATGAACAAATATAATAAAATGGGATAGGTTATGAAGTCTGCAGATTATTCTTGATTTTGAGAGGTTATCTTCTTGCTTTTTCTTTTCTCTCCCTCTTCCTGGTCGGTGACTCTGTACCCCGGGTTCTGCCCCTTTGGCACGCTCAGGTAGAGGTTTGCAGTTGATAAGTGTCTATGGCAATGTCATGTATTGTGATTTAGTCTCCTTGGCAGTCGAGGCTCATTAGCATTTATAGGCTCCACCAGTGACAGAGTCCGTGTTCCTGGAGCCTTTCTCCTAGTCTTTCCTTCCTCAATTAGTAGCCTGATAATCCAGCTATGGGGTTGCTCCTGCCTCTGCCTGGATAGTAAGAGGCTCAGTGAGTTGGCAACTCCCCACTCTATTTCCACTCAGCACAGGGCTCTGGGTAAGGCTCAGTCAGTCAGAGCTGCTAGCATAATCAGGCGGGCTTTCCACCCACTCAAAGACCTCTGGCTCTGCCACTCTGTCTGGTAACAGAGGTGGGCGCCCACTTCCCCGGTGCTTGGAGGAAACTCTCACTCACTCTCTGCGCGTGTAGACCAGGATATCCGGCCAGCAGTCTCACGCTCTGAGTGAAACCCCCAACCGCATGGAAAAGTTGCAGTGTTGGAATTGAGTCTCGCTCTGTCCCCGTGCGCTGCTTTTGCAAGGCGCTCGGGTGGCCCGAGATTCCACTTTGGCCCACACAAAGGCCCCTGACTCTGCCCCTCTGTGTGATAACACAGGCGCGCACTGCCGAGGCACTCGGAGGAATCTCTCATTCACTATCTGCACGCGCAGACCAGGATATGAGGCCGGCCGCGTTTCCCTCTGAGTGAAACACCCTCCAGCATGGAAAATCTCCACCGTTGGAATTAGTTCTCACTCCCTCTTGTGTGTGGCTTTCCCAGGGCGCTGGGGCTGCCAGGAAGGCCCAGATTGTCACCCATACTGTAAGTTACTTGGGGTATAACTTACAAGGGGGACAAAGGACATTATCCAGCCAAAGGATTCAGACTGTGTTGCAGATCCCAGAACCCACTAATAAAAGGCAAGTGTGAGAATTTCTGGGTGCAGTAGGATATTGCAGACTCTGGATATTAGGATTTGCAGAGTTGGCCAGGCCCCTCCATGAATTAACACGGGGAAAAGAAGAACAGTTTATTTGAACAGACAAGGAAAGGAAGGCTTTTCAGGCACTGATGGAAGCCCTAGTAGCTTCCCTGGCATTGGCGCTACCAGATATGGCCAAACCTTTCCAGTTGTACATTGCTGAAAAGGGAGGGGTAGCCTTGGGAATTCTCAGCCAAGAGCTTGGGTCATGGAAGAGGCCTGTAGCATACCTATCCAGGAAGCTAAACTCTGTAGCGTCTGGCTGGCCAACCTGTTTGAGGGCACTTGCTGCTACCTCAATCCTAGTTAAGGAGGCCAACAAGCTGACATTGGGTCAGAACATCCAGGTTATTGGAGAGCACTATCTAGAACAAGTGCTGCATACCCCACTGGATAGGTGGCTCTCCAATGCACGACTGACACAGTACCAAGCACAGTTATTGAATCCCTCGGCAGTGCATTTCTTG
>NW_027095777.1:29946-62784 GCF_036850995.1 Saccopteryx leptura | reverse complement strand
GAAAGAGAAAGAGATAGAGAAGCATGAAATCACTTTTTTTTACAGAGACATAAAGAGAGTCAGAGAGAGGGATAGATAGGAACAGACAGACAGGAACAGAGAAAGATAAGAAGCATCAATAATCAGTTTTTTGTTGTGATACATTAGTTGTTCATAGATTGCTTTCTAACACGTTCCTTGACCGCGGGCCTTCAGTAGACTGAGTAACCCCTTGCTCAATCCAGTGACCTTGGGTTTAAGCTGTGACCTTTGCTCAAACCAGATGAGCCCACACTCAAGCTGGTGACCTCAGGGTCTTGAACTTGGGTCCTCTACAACCCAGTCTGATGCTCTATCTACTGCACCACTGTGAAATCATTTTTTCAATTAGTTGTTCTATTTGGTTGTGTACAACTTGGTCACTTCTTTTAGATGCTGAGGCCTATGAAAAAACCCACAAACATGCACTGAGCCATCTGGTCAGGGCACCATAGGTTATTTTAAATTATTATCTTTTAGTTGAGGAAATTATTTTAGAATTCTAATTGCAATGTATGTTACAGGTTATTTAAAATAGTTTTTTAGCCTGACCAGGTTGTGGCGCAGTGGATAGAGTGTCAGACTGGGATGCGGAGGACCCAGGTTCAAGACCACGAGGTCTCCAACTTGAGCACATGCTCATCTGGTTTGAGCAAAAGCTCACCTGCTGGGACCCAAGGTCGCTGGCTCAAGCAGGGGTTTACTCAGTCTGCTGAAGGCCCACGGTCAAGGCACAGGAGAAAGCAATCAATGAACAACTAAGGTGTCACAACAAAATACTGATGATTGATGCTTCTCATCTCTCTCCATTCCTGTCTGTCTGTCCCTATCTATCCCTCTCACTGACTCTTGCTGTCTGTGTAAAAAATAATAAATAAATAAATAAATAAATAAATAAATAGAGAGGGAAAATCAAAATAGATGTTAACCATATTAAAAAATAATAATAAAATGGTATTTTATAAGTGTAAGTATAAGAACTTCCTGGTTTATCTGTAACTAATGATTTCAAGGTCAACTGTCACGAGAGGAGGAAATGGGTTATATAATTTTGAATCTTTGAAGTTTGTTGTCACTTGCTTTATAGTGTAATGTGGTCCCTTTTAAATGTGTCCTCCATCTGTATCTCTACTTTTTGGTCGTGTGCATCTTGGGAACAACACCTTGGTGGCCGTCAGGAGGAACAGGGATGGGTACAGTGCATTATCTGTCAGTGGTTTTATTGCAGGAATCAAAGGAGGACAAAAATGCCCAGACAACTTGATGAAAGAAGTAGGATTTATTTAGCTGGTGAAGCAGTGTGACCCCCCCCCTTCAAGATATTCTTTACAACAAAACAAATGTTGCAGGAAATGTTAAGAGGCATGGTGTAAACAGATCAAAGTGGGAAAAAAATATAACAAAAGAGAAATACAACTTTAAAGAATAAAATGTCAATAAAAAACTACATATCATAATAAACTTAAATGTAAATGAATTAAATGGTCCAATCAAAAGACATAGGGTAGCTACATGGATAAGAAAACAGTACCCATACATATGCTGTCCACAGAGACACACCTTAAAACAAAAGATGCACATAGACTGAAGGTAAAGGACTGGAAAAAAGCATTTTATGTAAATGAAAATGAAAAAAAAAGCTGGGGTAGCAATACTTATATCAGACAAAATGGACTTTAAAACAAAGAATATAGTAAGAGATAAAGAAGGCCACTACATAATGATAAAGGGAGCAATCCAACAGGAAGATATAACTATTATAAATATCTACACCCCTAATATAGGAGCACCTAAATATATAAAGCAGACTCTCATGGATATAAAGGGCGAGATCAACAGCAATGCTATAATAGTAGGAGATTTCAATACCCCACTAACATCACTAGATAGATCCTCAAGAAAGAAAATTAACAACGAAACAGCAGACTTAAAGAACACACTAGATCAAATTGATTTAATAAATATCTTAAGAACTTTTCACCCTGAAGCAGCAGAATATACATTCTTTTTAAGTGCTCATGGTACATTCTCTAGGATATACCACATGTTAGGGCACAAAAGTGGTCTCAACAAATTTAAGAAGATTGAAATAATATCAAGCACTTTCTCTGATCACAATGGCCTAAAACTAGAAATCAACCACAACAGAAAAACTCAAAAACTCTCAAACACATGGAAACTAAATAGCAGGTTGTTAAATAACAAATGGATTAAGAATGAGATCAAAGAAGAAATAAAAAAGGTTCCTAGAAATGAATGATAATGAGCATACAAGAACTCAAAATTTATGGGACACAGCAAAAGCAGTACTGAGAGGGAAGTTCATAGCATTACACCCTTTAAGAAGCTAGAAAAATCTCAAATAAACAACTTAACCCTGCATCTAAAAGAACAAGAAAAAAACAGCAATTAAAGCCCAAGTGCAGTAGAAGGAAGGAAATAATAAAGATCAGAGCAGAAATAAATGACATTGAGGCTAAAGAAACAATACAGAGGATCAATGAAACTAGGAGCTGGTTCTTTGAAAAGGTAAACAAGATTGATGAACTTTTAAGTAGACTCACCAAGAAGAAGACAGAGAGGACTCAAATAAATAAAATTAGAAATGAGAGTGGAGAAATAACAACTGACACAACAGAAATACAAAATATTGTAAGAAAATACTATGAAGAACTGTATGCCAAAAAACTAGACAACCTAGATGAAATGGATAAATTTCTTGAAACATACAATCTAGGGCTAGTTCAATGTCATGCAACAAGTATACATTCTTTATAGCATTGCCAGTTCTCAAGCTGTATCTCTGTGTTTGAAAGGGCAATATATACCATGGCTCTCAAATTTCAGTCATCGTAATAATCACTGCATATATCTCTGTGATTGACCTGGTCATTCCAATCACACCCTGGAGACTTAACATGAATAGATAAAATGGTATGCCAATAGTATTTAAGCTTGACCCAACTTTCCTTTTCCTGGTGAGTCCAAAGGGCCAGTGCTTTACTTTCAAGGGTATAGTTCATGCACTTGAATGATGATTCTCTGTTTCTACCACTAGTAATCCTTACCAGTCTTAATGATTTACTATTGCAGGAAAACCACATCTTAAAATTTATGTTATTTTAATAAAAAGTTTAAATTGATTTTTACTTTCATTGATTTCCACAAAGTGAAAGAATTCACTCCAGTATCTTAAACCCTGCACCTGCACCAGATGTGTCCAGGAAGGTGACAAAGAACAATTAATTCTCATGAATGTACTGTTTTCTATGGGGAGGTTTGCTTAAGAGTTCAACAGGGCATCTCATCACCAGTCTTATGGCACTCATATAATACTTATTTTTTGGGAGGAAAATACTAAATTTAAACTGTAGGTCAAATTAATTTAGTTTAGTTTTTTTTAAAGAAATTCCAGTTTTCTGAATAATAGTTACTTTTGTTGATGAAAAGAGCTTGTGCTAAAAAAAATAAAAGAAAACTTGTACTAAGTGCTAAAATTAGTTACTGAGATGACATGTTAAATGTTTCTCTGGAGGTCTTTAAATATAGGATATATCTTTATCTTTCTGAGTTGGCCACCTTAGGGATATTTTTAAGGACAGAGATAATATCTTTCTCTATATGAATCTTTGATTGAAACTACTTTTCAGTTTTTAGCTGAGAAATGCACTCTATTAAAAAGTGCTTTTGTGTAACTGATATTTTTCAAGGTAATATAAAGACAGACATACTAGAAGCAATTATATTTCACCTGAATTCTGTATTAACCAATTCTTATCTCTCCCAATGGTTTATATCTGCTCCTACTATTTATTTTTGTCCTAATAACTTCTGGAAGTATCTGAGGTATCCTCTTTACTACACTTTAATTCAGATATAGGTTTTATAGCTTTCTTACGATTTGCCTGATGTGTGCACTCACTTTTTCCTTCCCTGACCTCTCTTTCTTGTACCTTGCAAGCAAATATGTCACAATGCTCTAGACTAGAACAGTGTTTCTTATGAAAGTGGCCTGCATTTTCCTTGGCTTTATCAGTCATTGTAATAATCTTGCCCCCTCTCTGTCCCTCACACATTCAAGCTAAATTATTTCATGGTAAACTTGGGAACAGGAAGTGGGTACACATGGGCCCAGATCTTTCCCTTCTTCTTTTCCTATGAGACCCAGTTGCCCCCAAAATAATGCATTTTGTTCTGCTTCTCCATGCTGCAGAACTTACAGCATTCAATATCTTTTCAACATATCTAAGTCAGAGGCTTTCAACTTTTTACACTAGTGACCTAGCTGACAGGAAATGGAAACATACAGTGAATAAAGTTTTATTTAATTGAATTTAACTGTTTGATACAAACAATCTGGTGCTTGATATCCAAACTCCACATGTACAATGTATTGAACACTGCATAAGCTTGTCCGAATGCTTTTTGTCTATTGCATATGATTTGTAAATGCTCTGCATGGTGCAAAAGGTTGTTTGAATGAGGCTAGAAGTTCCAAAGATATCTAAGACCACGTCAATAGTATTTTCATTAATGATACAGGCTGATAAGTGGCAATCACCCTGAGCATTAGTGAATTTGACTAAAATCATTGGGTCTATAATCATCATACAACATTAGGGTCATTAACTTTTTCACGGACCAGCAAAAAATCACTGCTCTAAGTACTTTCCTTTTTTTCTGAAATTTCTGGATAGTTTTTTGACTTGTCTTTCAGATGAATAATTTTCTCTCTTTGTGCCTAATATATTGTTTAAATCGTGATTTCCTTTTTTAATTTTAGGTATTTTATTCTAGACTTTTATTTGTCTTGTTTGTTACTTTTTAAAGTTTATAGCTTCCTGCCTAAAATTTCTATCTTGGCTTTTATTTCTTTAAATATAAACACAGTTTTTAATGCTCTTTTTAGCAATCTGTGCCTAAAAATTTCAGTGTACCATGTTTTGGGGTCATTTCTGTTACTTATTGTTTATATTGTTTTTTTGCTTAAAGCATTTGTTTCCTTGTGTACTTAATGATCTTTAAGTCTGTGCTGCATATTTCATTTAAAAGGTATTTAGAAAATATTTTGATGCCTAGGGTGATGGCATCTTCTCTCATAAAGGACTTTTCTTTGGTGTTTGGGAATGCTGCCATTCTGGGACCTCCTTCATTTTGGCTTAAAGCTTGAGATTCCTGGGCGTTAAAATGGTGGAAGGCTGGATAAGATATAGCTGCAGTGTTGGTTTATTTCCAGTTCGCCCCTATGCTGAAGGCACACTTTTCCTCATTCCAGCAGATAGTGGGAGTTCATTCATCAGAGCTGCATCCCTTGACAGTGCCTAGGCTTTATGTCTGGCCTCAAGAGGATTCAACATGAAGATGTGCTTTAAAGTTTCTTTTTCATCATAGGCAAATGCCTTGGGAAAAATGCAACCTTGCATGGCCAAGCTTGTTTTCCGGGTCTTGTCTTCTAATCTTGGCCTAGTAAGGTCTTAATATTTTGTGAGCTATTTTGGATCCAGGCTTAAGAAAGTTGTTAAATTTTCCTTAGTGAGAGGGTTAGATCAGATTACCTTGTGTGCTGTTCCTTTTTTTAATCCCCCTATATGAACTATCTGCCTACTGAGATCAGAAATTTTGATTTGCTCTTTACCTTGACCTTAGCTTAAGAGTAAAGGCCCCAGTGAGGCCAACAATTCTGCCATGTGCTTCTTAGAGTGTATTTGTCAGTTGATCATCTCATCAAATATAATAGACATTTTTTGGAGGGGACTTCTCTGTTATGTATCCTAATCTATTTCTTTCTAGGCATTAGTTTCTGAAATGAAAATGAGTTTTTCAAGCTAGGTAAGTTCTTACACACCATGCAATTAGCATGAGTTTTTGTAATATAATCAATGGAGAGTTCCTGAAAAATTTGAGAAACCAAGGAAGGAGAAAAAGAGGTCAACTAGGATATGGTAAGATGTTAATTGAATTTGACAGGCAAGAGATTATTGGCTACCTAGGCAATACTAATTATTGGGGAGGTGGCAAGAATGAATGAGCACTGAGAGCAGAGATAGTAAATGTAGCATGTTTTATAAAAATGTTACAAAAGAAAGCAAAGAAATAGGGCAGTGATTAGAAGGGGTCCTGAGAGAAAAAGGTAAGGTAAAGATGGAAGAGAAGAGAATCTTTCTGTGCTGAGAGGAAAGAAGTATGAAAGAAGTTGAGAATATGGAGAGAAAATGGGTAGAATTATTAAATGCATCAAATATCAGATGGTAACAGACTCAAGAGTAGAGTTGAATTGATTTTCTGACCAGACATTGAACACATTTTCCACTGAGTTAGTTAGCTTCAGAGTTAGAACCTTTAGTGTTTGATCTGAATGTTAGAGCTTAGAGTACGTGTCCTTATATAACCCTAACATATGCTAGACCCCCACCTGTGTTTCCACTGCACTGTGTGTGCACTACCCTTTGAGTTCCATCACAGGCCTGGGTATCTTTACCTTTACTAGACTCTGAGGTCCTTAAAATCAGAACTTGGGTCTCTGTCATTCTGTAATAGCCAATCAGTAGTTCATCAAGTGAATACTTGCTGTCCCCTTTGTAATTGTTCGCACAGCTCAAAGGAGGGATCAGAAATGGCATTTTTTAATTTCCCTATGTTTCAAAGTTTTTAAATGTCTTTTTGAACTCATCTAGTAAGGACACAAACGAAAATCCAGCAGTAATTTATTAATTGACTTGTACTTTCATTTAGATTTTACTTATGGTAATTGACCCTTTGGAGTCTCTTTGCTCTTAAAATAACTGCATGCATGATGTAATGAATGTAGCCATTTCTTATGCAAACACATTTTATCCAGCATTGAAAATTGTTGCTTTACGAGAAGAATAAAATGATACTTAACTTCTACATTATTTTTAAAACAGCAGAAGCAAATCTATGTTTTTAAATATATTTTTTTAAAATTAAATGTTCCCATTGTTTATAATCCAAGAGATACAATATCTATACAATGAAGTTCTCCTTCCCCCTCATCTCCAGTTGTCTAGTACTTATCGTCTGGGTGACAGTTGAGTGTGTATGTGTGTGTTCTCCTAGGAATATTTTATGTTTTTACAACCATTCATATTATTCTTTATTTCCATTTTTACACAAATGGTAGCCTGATTTACACATTGTACTCTACCCTTTTCCACTAAACAAAGTATTTCAACAATACAAAACATTCTTGTTATATGTTTGCACCTTAAATTAAGGTGGGGCTTATATTCAGTGGCATCTCAGAACCACTGTCAGTGAGCAGCAGGCCTGGTGTGGTCACTACTGTTCGTGCATGTGCAGGTGGACATTGGCAACTCCTTGACTTTTCAGGCAACTGACCGTTGAGGGACCACTTTGGAGGAAATATGAGTCCCAGTTTATGTCTGAAAGCCTTCCAACTCCTTCAACTAAAATTAAGAAGATTTTGGCATCAAAATTAACATGTATCAACATTGTTGAAGATGATTTTGGAAATAATGGTGGAGCACAAAGGATAACATTTCATGGCAAAGTATGAATTTCTATAACTAGGAATCTAAAAATGATTCAGAAAGATGGGCTCTGAATGTGAGGAAGGTGTAAGAATTTCTAAACCACTTCAGGTGAAAAAAAAAATAAAAAAATAAACCACTACAGGTGGTGGCGCAGTGGATAGAGCATTGGCCTGGGCATCTGAGAACCCAGGTTCAAAACCCTGAAGTGGAGGGCTTGGGTGCGGGCTCATCTGGCTTGAGTGCAGGCTCACAAATGGTTGCTGGCATAAGTCCAAGGTTACTGGCTTGACAAGGGGTCAATGGCTCGGCTGGAGCTTCCTGGTAAAGGCTCATATGAGAATTGATGTGTCTCATCGCTCTTCCTTTCCCAACTGTCCTTCTTTCTTGAATTTCTTAACAAATTATTTTACTTATATTTTCCATTCTGTATGTGCACAGAGTGATAAATAATAGGACCCTATAAATAAGTCTGAAAGATAGCTTTGTTTGAAGTGAAAATTACAGCTGACAACATGTCATAGTTTGAGAATTTAGTAATATTTTATTTTTAATCATCTGCATAGTATTTCACTGTATAAATAACCAATGATTTTAGTAGATAAGTAGGCAGTAGTAATATAGAGATTATCACTAGGTTGTTTGCAAACTTTTGCTCTTACAAACAATGCAGTAGTGAATGACCCTGAAGATGGATCATACAGCTAGTAGCATTGTAGGAAAATTTTCTAGAAATAGGATTTATATGTGCTTTTATAATTTGATAGATCTTTCTAATTAGTTTCCAAAGATGTGGTGGTTTTTAAAATTTTTTTTAAAATTATTTTTATTCATTTTAGAGAAGAGACAGAGATAGAGATAGAGATGGAGAGAGAAGGGGAAGAGGAGCAGTAAGCATCAACTCCCATATGTGCCTTGACCAGGCAAGCCTGGGTTTTTTTTTTTTTAATGTTTTAGCACTTTATTTATTTTTTTTTAACTTTTTTTTTAATATAATTTTATTTTTTTAATGGGGTGACATCAATAAATCAGGATACATACATTCAAAGATAACAAGTCCAGGTTATCTTGTCGTTCAATTATGTTGCATACCCACCACCCAAAGTCAGATTGTCCTCTGTCACCTTCTATCTTGTTTTCTTTGTGCCCTTCCCCACCCCCTATCCCTCTCCTATTCCCCTCTCCCCCCCGTAACCACCACACTCTTATAAATGTCTCTTAGTTTCACTATTATGTCCCACCTACGTATGGAATAATACAGTTCCTGTTTTTTTCTGATTTACTTATTTCGCTTCGTATCATGTTATCAAGATCCCACCATTTTGCTGTAAATGTTCCGATGTCATCATTTCTGATGGCTGAGTAGTATTCCATAGTGTATATGTGCCACATCTTCTTTATCCAGTCATCTATTGATGGGGTTTTGGTTGTTTCCATGTCCTGGCCACTGTGAACAATGCTGCAATAAACATGGGGCTGCATGTGTCTTTACGTATCAATGTTTCTGAGTTTTTGGGATATATACCCAGTAGAGGGATTGCTGGGTCATAAGGTAGTTCTATTTTCAGTTTTTTGAGGAACCACCATACTTTCTTCCATAATGGTTGTACTACTTTACATTCCCACCAACAGTGTATGAGGGTTCCTTTTTCTCCACAGCCTCTCCAACATTTGCTGTTACCTGACTTGCTAATAACAGCTAATCGAACAGGTGTGAGGTGGTATCTCATTGCAGTTTTGATTTGCATTTCTCTAATAGCTAAAGAAGATGAGCATCTTTTCATATATCTGTTGGCCATTTGTATTTCTTCCTGGGAGAAGTGTCTATTCATATCCTCTTCCCATTTTTTTATTGGATTGTTTGTTTGTTTGTTGTTGAGTTTTATGAGTTCTTTGTATATTTTGGATATTAGGCCCTTATCTGAGCTGTCATTTGAAAAAATCATTTCCCATTTAGTTGGCTTTCTGTTTATTTTGTTATCAGTTTCTCTTGCTGAGCAAAAACTTCTTAGTCTGATGTAGTCCCATTCATTAATTTTTGCCTTCACTTCTCTTGCCATTGGAGTCAAATTCATAAAATGCTCTTTAAAACCCAGGTCCCTGAGTTGAGTACCTATGTCTCCTTCTATGTACTTAATTGTTTCAGGTCTTATGTTTAGATCTTTGATCCATTTTGAGTTAATTTTTGTACAGGGGGAGAGACTGTAGTCCAGTTTCATTCTTTTGCATGTGGCTTTCCAGTTTTCCCAGCACCATTTATTGAAGAGGCTTTCTTTTCTCCATTGTGTGTTGTTGGCCCCTTTATCAAAAATTATTTGACTATATATATGTGGTTTTATTTCTGGACTTTCTATTCTGTTCCATTGGTCTGAGTGTCTATTTTTCTGCCAATACCATGCTGTTTTGATTGTCGTGGCCCTATAATAGAGTTTGAAGTCAGGTATTGAAATGCCCCCAGCTTCATTCTTTTTCTTTAGGATTGCTTTGGCTATTCGGGGTTTTTTATAGTTCCATATAAATCTGATGATTTTTTGCTCTATTTCTTTAAAAAATGTCATTGGAAGTTTGATGGGAATTGCATTAAATTTGTATATTGCTTTGGGTAATATAGCCATCTTGATTATATTTATTCTTCCTAGCCAAGAACAAGGTATATTCTTCCATCTCATTATATCTTTTTCGATTTCCCTTAACAATGGTTTATAGTTTTCATTATATAAGTCCTTTACATTCTTTGTTATGTTTATTCCTAAGTATTTTATTTTTTTGTTGCAATCGTGAAGGGGATTATTCTTTTGAGTTCCTTCTCAGTTGTTTCATTGTTGGCATATAGAAAGGCTATTGACTTCTGTATGTTAATTTTGTATCCTGCGACCTTACTGTATTGGCTTATTGTTTCTAGTAGTCTTTTTGTGGATTCTTTGGGGTTTTCGATGTATAGTATCATATCATCTGCAAAAAGTGATACCTTTACTTCTTTTTTTCCGATATGGATGCCTTTTATTTCTTTGTCTTGTCTGATTGCTCTGGCTAGAACCTCTAGTACCACATTAAATAAGAGTGGAGAGAGTGGACAACCCTGTCTTGTTCCTGATTTAAGGGAGAAAGCCTTCAGTTTAGTGCCATTTAATATGATGTTAGCTGATGGTTTATCATATATGGCCTTTATCATGTTGAGATATTTTCCTTCTATACCCATTTTGTTGAGAGTCTTAAACATAAAATTGTGTTGTATTTTATCGAAAGCCTTTTCTGCGTCTATTGATAAGATCATGTGGTTTTTGTTCTTTGTTTTGTTGATACGGTGTATTACATTAACCGTTTTACGTATGTTGAACCATCCTTGAGATTCTGGGATGAATCCCACTTGATCATGATGTATTATTTTTTTAATATGTTGTTGTATTCGATTTGCTAGTATTTTGTTTAGTATTTTAGCATCTGTATTCATTAGAGATATTGGTCTGTAGTTTTCTTTTTTTGTGCCATCCTTGCCTGGTTTTGGTATGAGGGTTATGTTGGCTTCGTAAAATGTGTTTGGAAGTATTGCTTCTTCTTCAATTTTTTGGAAGACTTTGAGTAGAATAGGAACCAAGTCTTCTTTGAATGTTTGATAAAATTCGCTGGTATAGCCGTCAGGGCCTGGACTTTTATTTTTGGGGAGGTTTTTAATGGTTTTTTCTATTTCTTCTCTACTGATAGGTCTGTTTAGGCTTTCTGCTTCTTCTTGACTCAGTCTAGGAAGGTTGTATTTTTCTAGGAATTTATCCATTTCTTCTAGGTTGTTGAATTTAGTGGCATAAAGTTTTTCATAGTATTCTACAATAATTCTTTGTATATCTACGGTGTCCGTGGTGATTTCTCCTCTTTCATTTTGGATTTTGTTTATATGAGTTCTTTCTCTTTTTTCCTTGGTAAGTCTTGCCAAGGGTTTGTCAATTTTGTTGATCTTTTCAAAGAACCAGCTCCTTGTTCTATTAATTTTTTCTATAGTTTTTCTGTTCTCTAATTCATTTATTTCTGCTCTGATTTTTATTATCTCCTTTCTTCGGCTGGTTTTGGGTTGTCTTTGTTCTTCTTTTTCTAGTTCCTTAAGGTGGGAAGTTAAGTGGTTCACTTGGGCTCTCTCTTGTTTGTTCATATATGCCTGAAGTGATATGAACTTCCCTCTTATCACTGCTTTTGCTGCATCCCATAGATTCTGATATGTCGTATTGTCATTTTCATTAGTCTGTATATATCTTTTGATCTCTGCACTTATTTCTTCTTTGACCCATTCATTTTTTAAAAGTATGTTGTTTAGTTTCCACATTTTTGTGGGATTTTTTTCCTCTTTTTTGCAGTTGAATTCTAGTTTCAAGGCTTTATGATCAGAAAATATGCTTGGTACAACTTCGATTTTTCTGAATTTGCTGATGTTGTTTTTGTGGCCCAACATATGGTCAATTCTTGAGAATGATCCATGTACACTGGAGAAAAATGTATACTCAGTCACTTTGGGATGAAATGTCCTGTAGATGTCTATCATATCCAGGTGCTCTAGTGTTTTGTTTAAGGCCACTATGTCTTTGTTGATTCTCTGTTTGGATGACCGATCTAGAGCCGTCAGCGGTGTATTGAGGTCTCCAAGTATGATTGTATTTTTGTCAGTTTTTGTTTTAAGATCAATAAGTAGCTGTCTTATATATTTTGGTGCTCCTTGGTTTGGTGCATATATATTAAGAATTGTTATGTCTTCTTGATTCAGTGTCCCCTTAGCCATTATGAAATGGCCATTTTTGTCTCTGAGTACTTTTCCTGTCTTGTAGTCAGCATTATCCGATATGAGTATTGCTACACCTGCTTTTTTTTGGATGTTATTTGCTTGGAGTATTGTTTTCCAGCCTTTCACTTTGAATTTGTTTTTATCCTTGTTACTTAGATGAGTTTCCTGTAGGCAGCATACAGTTGGATTTTCTTTTTTAATCCATTCTGCTACTCTGTGCCTTTTTATTGGTGAGTTTAATCCGTTTACATTTAGTGTAATTATTGATACTTGTGAGTTCCCTATTGCCATTTTATATCTTGCTTTCTGTTAGTTTTGTGTCTTGTTTGATCCTTCTCTTTTGTTTTTCTATCTTTTGTTTTTATTTGGTTGTATTCCATACATCTTTCCACTGTTGCTATCTTTTTTATCTCATGTGCTTCTGTGGTGGTTTTTTCAATGGTGGTTACCTTTGAATAATGAAAAGGGTCCCTACCCTGTTCATTGTAGCGAACTATTTTGTGAGTACTTTTGCACTCCATCGTCCTTTGCTACTGTTAATCTCCATCTTCTCCCCCTCTTTCTTTTTGTTGTTGTCACAGTTTAAATTTTGTTTTATTGTGTTCTTCTTGGAGCTTTTACTTGTGGCTCTGTTTTTTTTTGTTCTTTGTATCTGATTGGAGAACCCCCTTTAGTAATTCCTGGAGTGGGGGTTTTCTGATGATAAATTCCCTCATCTTTTCTGTATCTGTGAATGTTTTTATTTCTCCTTCATATTTGAAGGATAGCTTTGATGGGAATAGTATTCGTGGCTGAAAGTTCCTCTCTTTCAGGACTTTAAATATTGGGGTCCACTCTCTTCTAGCTTGTAGAGTTTCTGCTGAGAAATCTGATGATAATCTAATGGGCCTTCCTTTATATGTTGTATTCTTCTTTTCCCTGGCTGCCTTGAGAATTTTTTCTTTGCTGTTGGTTTGTGTCAATTTCATTATGATATGCCTTGGAGTAGGTTTGTTGGGGTTAAGAAAACTTGGAGTTCTGTTTGCTTCTTGAACTTGAGGCTTTAGTTCTTTCCACAGGCTTGGGAAGTTCTCATCTATTATTTGTTTGAGTATGTTCTCCATTCCATTTTCTCTCTCTTCTCCCTCTGATATACCTATTATTCTTATGTTATTCTTTTTGATGGAGTCAGATAATTCTTGTAGGGCTATCTTATTTTTTTTTTTGAGTCTCTTTCTTCTTCTCTCTGTTGTGCCTCAAGTTGCTTGTCTTCTATTTCACTAATCCTCTCTTCTATCTGACCTGTTCTATTAGCTAAGCTTGTTACTTCGTTTTTCAGCTCGTGAATTGAGTTTTTCATCTCTGTTTGATTTGTTTTTATAGTTTCAATTTCCTTGGACATATATTCTTTGTGTTCATTGAGTTGTTTTCTGAGCTCCCTAAATTGCCTTTCTGTGTTTTCTTTTATATCTCTGAGTATTTTTAGGATTTCTATCTTGAATTCTCTGTCATTTAGCTCCAAGGTTTCCAATATATTAAATTTTTTCTCCATAGATTTTTCCTCATCTAGCTGTGTTACCTCTCTTTCTTTTGTATCCATGATATTCGATTTTCTCTTCCTTAATGGCATCTAAGGGTGGTTTTGTTGATAGTATTAATGAGATTTAATAAAGAATAAAAAGTTTAAAAAAATAATAAAAAAAAATCGAAAAGAGTTGTTTTTTTTAAAAAAAATTAATAATGAAATAAAGAAAAATAAAATAAAATAAAAATTTAAAAAAAAAAAAAAGGAAATTATTCCCCCCCTCCTTTTTTCCTCTCCTCTCCTCTCCCCTCTTTCTTGATAAAATCTTGTGGTGGACTGTGAATTATAACAAACAATGCCTGTGATGGAGGGCCTGAATTGGGGAAAAGTAATAAAGGGGCAAAAAAAAAAAAAAATAAGAAAGAAAAAAGAAGAAAAAAAAAAGCGTATGGACCCACAAAAAGCAAATAAGGAAAAAATTTGGGTCAAGAATAAAATGATTTGCTTTTAGGTGTTGGTTGTCTAAGAGTTATGATGAGAGGATTAAGAGGAAAACGGAAAAATGGGGGGATAAATTAAAAAATTACTATTGTATTTAGTGGAACAAGAACTAGATAATATGGAGAGCCAGGGATGGGAGCACTGCTAGTGAGTTAAAAAGGTGAAGTAAAAAACCCCCAAAATGCCACAAACATAAGTTTGAGTCCCAGATAAGATAATTTGTTTGTTATTGAGGTTTGAATGAGAGGAGATGTAAAGGAGAAGGGAAGAAACTAATATAGAGGGAGAAAAGAAAGAGAGAGAGAGAGAAAAAAGAGGGAACCACTAAAAGAAGAAAAAAGAAAGGAGAGAGAGAGAGAGAGAGTGTTAAGGGTTTTGGAGTGCAACCCTCATAGAGAGAAAGGAAGAGAAGAGAAAAGATAATGGGAGATGTAACACTTATGGGTAGTTTAGTTCAAGGAGAGGAGAGAGTAAGACCGGTAGAGAGTTAATCGGCCAAATTGGAGGAGGAAAAAAAAAGTATCAAGAATGAAGATAAGAGAAACAAATGAACAAATATAATAAAATGGGATAGGTTATAAAGTCTGCAGATTATTCTTGATTTTGAGAGGTTATCTTCTTGCTTTTTCTTTTCTCTCCCTCTTCCTGGTCGGTGACTCTGTACCCCGGGTTTTGCCCCTTTGCCACGCTCAGGTGGAGGTTTGCAGTTGATAAGTCTCTATGGCAATGTCATGTATTGTGCTTTAGTCTCGTTGGCAGTCGAGGCTTTTAGCATTTATAGGCTCCGACAGTGAGAGAGTCCGTGTTCCTGGAGCCTTTCTCCTAGTCTTTCCTTCCTCAATTAGTAGCCTGATAATCCAGGTATGGGGTTGCTGCTGCCTCTGCCTGGATAGTAAGAGGCTCAAAGAGCTGGCAACTCCCCACTCTATTTCCACTCAGCACAGGGCTCTGGGTAAGGCTCAGTCAGTCAGAGCTGCTAGCATAATCAGGCGGGCTTTCCGGCCATTCAAAGACCTCTGGCTCTGCCACTCTGTCCGGTAACACAAGCGGGCGCCCACTTCCGGGGCGCTTGGAGGAAACTCTCACTCACTGGCTGCACGCGCAGACCAGGATATCCGGCCAGCAGTCTCACGCTCTGAGTGAAACCCCCAACCGCAGGGAAAAGTTGCAGCATTTTAATTGAGTCTCGCTCCGTCCCCATGCGCGGCTTTTGCAAGGCGCTGGGGCGGCCCGAGATTCCGCTTTGGCCCACACAAAGGCCCCTGACTCTGCCCCTCTGTGCGATAACACGGACGCACACTGCCGAGGCACTCGGAGGAATCGCTCACTCCTTATCTGCGCGCGCAAACCAGAATATGAGGCCGGCCGCGTTTCCCTCTGAGTGAAACACCCTCCAGTACGGAAAATCTCCACCGTTGGAATTAGTTCTCACTCCCTCTTGTGCATGGCTTTCCCAGGGTGCTGGGGATGCCCAGAGACTCTGCCCTCGGCCCACAGAAAGGCCTCTGACCCTGCCTCTCCGTGGGGCAACACGAGCACCCACTTCCGGGGCTTAGGAAGAAATCTCTCGCCCACTAACTGCGCACCAACCAGGAGACCGGGTAAAATGTCCGCGCCGCTTGTCTTTCTTTGTTTGGGTTTGGCGCGAGTGTTAGCTTGTATTGCCCGGGTTGCCACAGGATCAGATTTTCCTCGGCTTGGATCTCCGTGCCACAGCCTGGTTCGGCCATTTGTGTCGCGGCCTGGATGTATTCACCCCCTTTGCCCGCCTCAGTTTCTATATTCACAGTTACCAGAGAAAGCCGCCCTGTTTTGGTTAGTGAGGAAGGCGGAGCATTTCTTACTCCCTATTTCCTTCGGGGTTTGGTTATATATTTAGCCAATTTTTCACTCAATCATACCTTTGGGTGTATTGCGAAGCATCTGGAAGCTCCAAGTATAGGTTTTTCTGTTTCTGGTTGAAGATCTTGTTGAGTTTTGGGGGAGATTTATCGGTATCGCTTCCTACCCCACCATTACTCTAAGCCTGGGGTTTTGAACCAGCAACCTCAGCGTTCCAGGTCAATGCTCGATCTACTGCACCACCACAGGTCAGGCCAAGATGTGGTGGTTTTTTTCTTATTGGAGATTGTCTCATATTTATAGAGTAACCTTATTACTGATGTCGATTTTTCATATTTTCAATTTATCTCTTGGTTCTATTAGCAGTAATATTTTTTTAATATATGTTACATATTATTTTTCTCTTTTCTGTAGTTATTGAAAATGGAGTCTTCTAATAAAACTTCTATCTGATTAAAGTTAATAAAGGCAATTAAAGTTAATGCTTCAAATCAGTCTTTTCAAACTTCTTTGAAAAAAAGGGTATATTATGTTAATTTAAAATTTGTTCAAGATTACAAAATTTCTTTAGAAAAAAAGCTTAATTAATAACAGAGGAACACTTTCCAAATTTCTCAGGGGAAAAAAATGTTTTATTGGTGCAATGGAAAATATGTAACAATAGTTGGGTAATAGTGAGTCCATCTGCGTCTCTTTCTGGTTAGTAAGCCATGAGAAGATTTGGATGTTTGTGCTACTGTGATACCTGAATTCATGTTTAATGGTGTTGTGCCTGAGTATAAAACTCCTAACACTCCTACTTGGGGCCTATAGGCCATTACTTTGCTGACTATTCAAACTACTTGGACATCAGTATCTACAATATTTGGTAACCGCTGGGCAAATGAGTTGTAAAATCTGTATTTTCTGTTGTTTTTTTACTCTTATTGTTAAATATGGTCCCTGCTCACATGATGATGCTCTCATGTGATACAGTTAATTGCCCTTCTTGCTTGGGAAGGGGTTTGGTTATGCTAATATGTGCTAGAGGAGGGGTTGTCCTGTGGAAAAGTTTTAAAAGGAGGAGCTAGGAGGCCATTTTGAGGAGAGAGAGACCACACTGTTGTAGAGGGGAGGAGCCCATGCTGTGGCCAGGCAGAGAGGCCACATGGAGGGGAGGAGGCAGCCAACATGGCAGAATGCTGGATGAGAAGCCAGTTTGTGCAGGAGAAGGAGATGGGGAACAGAGGAGAATAAGGATGGTGAGGGCCTTTGATTCTAGGAAAAACCCAGAGAAAGTCAGTGGCTTTGGCAGCCCTGAATGGAAAGGGAAGTGTTTTCCCACTCTGTGTGTTTTCTTGCCCGCTGGTTGTGAGCAGGAATAAAGAAGATGGCTCACCAGTTTTTGGCTCCACTGTTTTTTTTTTACCATCTGTCTGAAGGGAACCTGCATGAGGCAGGCAGCTTTGATGATGGCCGTGGCTACTGGCTCTACAGTAACTAACATGCATACTTTACACCTAATTTTTCCAAGGTGTCTTTTGGCAAGTAAACTGCCTGATACCATTAAATGGATTTGCAGAATTCTTAGGCTAGCTCCTCCCCTTTATCCTCCCTTCCATATTATCACTCCGAAGGGGTGTTTCTCAGCTCTAACGTAAATCCATCTGAAAGGCCACATGCTGTCATATTGTATTGGAGACCTGCCATCTCTGTCCTGCTGCTTCAGTAAGTCAAGGTTGCAAGCTTTTTGGAAAACTACTTTTCCTTTCTGAAATTTTATCCTGTACTAAAATGTGCTTCATTAACACTCTTAAACACAAAGTGCAAATTTCAATTTTGAAAGCATCCGTGATTTCTTCTATCAATGGATTTAAAGTAACAGTATATGCATTTGTTCAAATAATGTTTATTAGGCTTTTTTAGTACAAAAAATATAAAGAACAAAACAAAAATGCCCTACAGTCTCACCATTTTGGTAACTTATTGTTTAAAACCAAAGTAATATGTGTGTATGCTTAGAAGATTTAAGCAATCCAAAAAGGAATTAAATAAAAAGTAAAATTTTTCTTTTGTTTTACCCCAGATTCATTTCCAACTTTAATTACTATGAACATATTCCTAGGTTTTATTTTTACAAAAATAGATTTGCAGATATTTATACTCATAATTGAGGAGCCACTGCACCACTTCAGCCGCAGGTGTTATAAAGTACCAAAAGCTGCAGAATTAATAATATTTTAAGAGGATATGAAGAATATTTTATTAATTTGGGTTAAAGTGTGTAGAGAAATTGTGAGAATAATCTCTGTACTGTGTGATTGGCATAATCAGCATGGCCCTTGGCATTGTATTGTAAATGCAAAGGGGAGGAAAACATGGATTTCCAGACATTCCACCACACCTGTGGGGAAAGGGGTGAATGGCTAGCCAGGTGCAGGAAGAGAAAAGCCAAAATAAACCTTTTCTTATAACAATGACACATTTGCGGGTATTTGTCCCCATGGAAACTACCTCTCCTATGTGAATGCATGTGGTTAATGTGTGTGACTCTGGACAGAGATGGTGGAGAAACATTAGAGAGTATAGAAATGCCATATACTTATTTATTTATTTATTTATTTATTTATTTATTACAGAGACAGAGAGAGAGTCAGAGAGAGGGATAGATAGGAACAGACAGGAACGAAGAGAGATGAGAAGCATCAATCATCAGTTTCTCGTTGGGACACTTTAGTTGTTCATTGATTGCTTTCTCATATGTGCCTTGACTGTGGGCCTTCAGCAGACAGAGTGACCCCTTGCTCAGCGACCTTAGGTCTGAGATGGTGAGCTTTGCTTTTTTTTTTTTTTTTTGCTCAACTCAGATGAGCTTGTGCTCAAGCTGGTGAACTTGGGGTCGAACCTGGGTCTTCTGCATCCTAGTCCAATGCTCTATCCACTGCGCCACCACCTGGTCAGGTGGAATGCCTTTTAATATGTAAAGAGACATCTTTCTATCATTTTGTTGACATATAAATTTTGTTTTCTCCAAAATGATGTATGGCTTGAAAATTGAACATGGTCCTATCATGTTAAAGGACATATGACTATAACCAATAGTGGTAAAAGGCACCTAACTGCAATTTTTGCTTCTGTACTTCCCACTTGCAAAACTATAAAAACTAGGTAGAACAAAGGGCCATCGAGCTCTCCCTCAGATTTCTGTTGGAGTTGCCGCTGCTTGGCCAAGCTTGACAATAAAGCTTTGGTGTGGAATCGACGGACTTTGTTCACATCTTCAATGTTTTGGGTCCCTCCGGATTAGGCTTAACAATAATTTTTATGTGTGTGTGCATGTAGGGACCCGCCTTACCCTGAAGGTTGCATGAGAGGTTGCATAAGGAACAAGGAACTTAAAGCTGACCCAGCCCCCATATCCTGTTTATCTAGATTTGTAACAGTTTTAAGAGTTTTAAAACTTTTCCACTGCCTGCCCTATGTTACTATGCCATGTGACTTTTCCCCCCGCCAATAGCTAATAGCCACGTCTGCTTTTGGAAACTGCTTGCTTGCTCAGCCTATATAAGACCTAGTTTGTAAGCGTTTGGGCGCAGCTCTCATCTGTGACTTTTTAAGAGTATAGTGTCCCTGAGACACCCGAGAGTCCGCCCCTGCGCAGGTTAAAAGCTTGGCCAATAAATTTTCCATCTAAATTCCTGAAATTCTCCGACATCTGTTTTGTACCCCGGTGGATGCTACATTTTGGGGGCTTGTCCGGGGATCCCCTTCAGTGGGACCTTTGGTCGGAGGCCATAAGAACAGCTTGAGCTGGGTAAGTTTTGCTGGGGATCCCATGTAGTCTGTTTCTGGCTCCGGAGCATTTTCAGCCTGTGGCGGTAGACAGGACGCTGTCAGGGGAAAGGGCAGGACGCTGCTCCCTGAGTTATCTGTATCAGTAAAAAGGTGACCGGTCACATTAGGAATTTCTGCGCTGTGCTGCGGTTTCGCTGTGTGTGAATGCCTGAGTCGAATGTAAGGCAGGTGAGAGGAAGAAATCTGAATGAAAAACTTGCTTGTGTGTGTTTAAGTCTGTTTATTTTTTTTTTTAGTATTGTTGTTCTTGTGTGGGTTTTCATTGAGGAAGCAGAAAAGAAGAGGATTCAAATTGAGAACCGAAAAATGGGACAACAAGTGTCTGTATCCGGTTCTCCACTAGAGTGCCTGCTAACAATTTCTCTGATTTTCAGAAAAGAGCCCAAGGGTATGGGGGACCACCTCCAGACCGAGAGACCCTGTGGACCCTAAGTCAGTTAGAATGGTCCGCCTTCAATGTACAATGGCCCACTGAGGGAACTTTTGATCTCCCTATAGTGTTTGCTGTTCAAGCTATTATCTACCAGATGCCCCACCTGGACTAATACTTATATATTGATATGTGGGTTGATATTGCTACTGAGAAGCTTGGGTATATCAGAAGGTATCTAAAGAAGGGCAAGAGAGAGAGAAGGGCAATATGTGTTACTGCAAGTAACCAGAGGACAAGGAAAAGCAGCAAGGAAGTAAAATAGAGAATCAAACCCCCAAAGCAGTCTAATGTACAGTCATCTAGAATATACCCTGTCTTGTCTGAACTGCTAGAGGATCCCTTAGACCCAGTAAACTTCCCTCCTCCCTATCACAGAAAGGACAAACCTAATTCCACACAGCAGGAAGAAAATAGATTTTTGAGTCCACCACACACCTGAGGAGAGACAAGCTATTCGGCTCCTCCTCCTCAGGTGGGAGCTGCTGCCATTTTGGCTCCTCCTCAGGTGGGAGCAGCTGCTATTTTGCCTCCTCCTCAGGTGGGAGCCACTGCCGTTTTGGCTCCTCCTCAGGTGGGAGCAGCTGCCATTTTGCCTCCTCCTCAGGTGAGAGCAGCTGCCATTTTGGCTCCTCCTCAGGCAGGAGCCACCGCCATTTTGCCTCTTAGGGAAGCTCCCCATCACTAGAAGCCGGCCCAAGGGCCCCCTCTCATATGATTTATGTGTCTTTCTCCAATAGTGACCTTGATAATTGGAAGCACCGATATCCCTCGTTCTCAGAAAAACCTCAAGGATTAATCTCCTTACTTGAGACTGTTTTTAGAACCCATCAACCGACATGGGATGATTGTCAACAGCTTTTACAGACTTTGTTCACCACAGAGGAAAGAAACCACATAAGCCAGGAAGCGGAAAAGGCTTTCCTAGAGGATGGGGGAACAGAAAGGGAAATAGGGGATGTCCTCCCTAGACAACCACCAAACTGGGACCCCAATGTTAGCAGGGGAAGGGAGGCACTCTCTCAGTATTGCCGGGCTCTACTGTGGAAACTGAAGGCAGCAGCCAGGAAGCCTACTAATTTTAGTAAGGTAAGTGAGGTTATCCAGGGATGGGAAGAGTCCCCCGCCACATTTTTAGAGTGGCTAATGGAGGCCTACCATGTTTATACCCCTATAGATCCAGAGGCTGAAGAAAATCGCAGGTTAGTGAATATAGCTTTTGTGACACAAGCAGCATCAAACATTAGGAAGAATCTTCAAAAGTTAGAGGGATTTGAATTAGAAAATAGAAGTAAGCTGTTAGAAATAGCTTAGAAAGTATATGTAAATAGAGATGACCCGGAACTAGGAAAAGCGGCTGTCAAAATCCTCCTTGCTGCTAACAGCTCTGAAAGAAAGGAAAAAGAAGGGCAGCAACGTTGAGGTAAGGGGAGAGGCCCACCGCAGAGGCAACTAGACAAGGACCAGTGTGCATACTGCAAAGAGAAGGGACACTGGAAGAAGGACTGCCCTAAATGGTGGACTGAAAGGCCCAACCGGAAATCACAGGTACTGCTCCAATTGGACTGACGGGGCCAGGGCTCTATCCCTGTTGGCTCCCAGGAGCCCATGGTCACCTTAACAGTCAAAGGAAAGCCTACTAGCTTCCTGGTCAACACGAGAGCCACGTATTCAGTCTTAAAGAGTCCACAAGGAAAAATACAAAAAGAAACCACAAAGGTAGTCAGGGTAACAGGAAAAGCAGTATCCTACCCACGGACCACTGCTAGGATCACTGATATAGGCCGTGGCACCATCACCCACTCATTTATAGTCATTCCAGATTGTCCTTACCCACTCCTGGGTCGAGACCTCTTACAGAAGCTTCATGCCACGATCACCTTCAAACAAGAAGATAGTGGCCGGGAAAAAGGAAGCCTAGAGGTAACGGTGCCCATATCAGAAGAATACCTGATAGTGGCCCTCCAAGGAGGTAAGGGCAAATCTATCAGGGTCCCAGAGTAACTAAGGCAAAAGGTACCCGGAGTGTGGGCTGAAGCCAACCCGCCAGGCCTAGCCGCCCATCAGCCACCTGTTATAGTGCAGCTGTTAAGCACCGCTAGCCCTGTGCGGGTGAAGCAATATCCCATTCCAGCGTGGGCCAGGAAGGGTATAGCACAACATCTAAAGTGGCTGTTAGTAGCAGGCATCCTCTGGGAGTGTCAGTCTGCATGGAACACGCCTTTGTTACCGGTTCAAAAACCTGGGACACAGGACTATCACCTGGTAAAAGACCTGCGGGAAGTAAATGCCCGGGTAGAGACTATACACCCCACAGTGCCAAACCCCTATACCCTGTTGAGCTCATTGCCCCCTACGCATATATATTATTCAGTATTGGACTTGAAGGATGCTTTGTTCTACATCCCACTAGCCCCCAGAAGCCAAGACATATTTGCTTTTGAATAGAATGATCCAGAAAATGGACTAGTGGGATAGTATACTTGGGCCAGGCTTCTCCAAGGGTTCAAGAATTCTCTCACTATTTTTAATGAAGCTCTGAGCAAAGACTTACAGGGGTTCCAAGCTGACCATCCATCAGTTGTACTGCTACATTACGTGTATGACCTCCTCATCGCTGTAGCTGAAGAAGAGCAATGCAGGATGGCCACCTTGGACCTACTCCAGGATCTCCAGCAGATGAGATATAGAGTCTCTGCCAAGAAGGCCCAGATTGTCACCCAAACTGTAAGTTACTTGGGGTATAACTTACAAGGGGGACAAAGGACATTATCCAGCCAAAAAATTCAGACTGTGTTGCAGATCCCAGAACCCACTAACAAAAGGCAAGTGCAGGAATTTCTGGGTGCAGTAGGATATTGCAGACTCTGGATATTAGGATTTGCAGAGCTGGCCAGGCCCCTCTACAAATTAACACGGGGCAAAGAAGAACAGTTTATTTGGACAGACAAGGAAAGGAAGGCTTTCCAGGCACTGAAGGAAGCCCTAGTAGCTGCCCCGGCATTGGCGCTACCAGATATGGCCAAACCTTTCCAGTTGTACATTGCTGAAAAGGGAGGGGTAGCCTTGGGAATCCTCAGCCAAGAGCTTGGGCCATGGAAGAGGCCTGTAGCATACCTATCCAGGAAGCTAGACCCCGTAGCGTCTGGCTGGCCAACCTGTTTGAGGGCACTTGCTGCTACCTCAATCCTAGTTAAGGAGGCCAACAAGCTGACATTGGGTCAGGACATCCAGGTTATTGGAGAGCACTATCTAGAACAAGTGCTGCATACCCCACTGGATAGGTGGCTCTCCAATGCACGACTGACGCAGTACCAAGCACAGTTATTGAATCCCCTGGCAGTGCATTTCTTGAAGACAGCAGCCCTAAAGCCTGCCACCTTGCTACCGTTGCCAGACCCATCAGTGGTAGATGACTGCAGACAGATATTGGACACTGTCACAGGGGCCAGACCAGAACTTTGGGAACTGGCCTATGAGAAGGCAGACCTCACGCTGTTCACTGATGGAAGCAGTTATGTCCGAGATGGACAAAGATATGCAGGAGCAGCCGTAACTACCCAGGACAGTGTCTTATGGCAGAAGGCATTACCAAAAGGTACATCTGTGCAGTGAGCAGAGTTAATTGGACTTCCACATGCCCTCCAGATAGCTGAGGGCAAAGTGGCCAACATTTACATGGACAGCAGATACGCCTTTGCCACTGCTCACATTCCCGGTACCATTACAAAGAAAGAGGCCTGCTAATGGCAGTGGGAAAGGAAATTAAGAATAAGACTGAGATATTAGCCCTGCTTGATGCCTTTTGGCTTCCCTCTAAAGTAGCCATAATTCATTGCAAAGGACATCAAAAAGGGGACTCTCCAATTGTTCAAGGAAACCGTTTTTGCTGACATTGCTGCCAGAGAAGCTGCGGAAGAAGGGACTGCAGACATTCTTCTGATCTTGCCTCAACCCTTGCTGCATCCAGACCCTAAATATACTCCTGAAGAAGAGCAGGAAGAAAAGCAATTAGGGGGTAAAAGAAATAAGCAGGGGTGGATAGAACTTCCTGACACCAGACTCTACCTACCCCAAGGAATAAGAGGAGAAATTGAAAGGAAATCCTCGCAAGTTCCCACTTAGGGAAAAATAAGATGGAACAACTAATTAAGAAGTACTATAGGGGACCTCAGATTAGGAATATAGTACAATCTATAGTTTCTAGATGTAAGGCTTGCGCTAAGGTCAATGCTATAAACAAGAAGCTTCCCCCTTTAGTTAGATATAGGGGAAAGTGCCCAGGAGAGTTACGGGAAATAGATTTCACAGAAATGACTCCAGGAAAGGCAGGATTTAAGTATCTACTTGTGCTAATAGACACTTTTACAGGATGGACAGAAGCCTTTCCCACTAAAGGTGAAACTGTTTCCATGGTTTGCAAGATCCTACTAAGAGAGATCATCCCTAGATATGGAATTCCCATAGCTGTAGGGTCTCATAATGGACCAGCCTTCATTTCTAAAATCTCTCAGGAATTAGCTAAATGGTTAGGAATTAACTGAAAATTACATTGCATTTACAGGCCTCAGAGTTCTGGGCAAGTAGAAAGAATGAATAGGACCCTAAAAGAAACCTTAATCAAGTTAAAGGAGGAGACTGGTGAGAACTGGGTAGAGTTACTCCCCTTCGCCTTGTTCCAGGTCAGAAGTACCCCATATGTCAACAAGTGGACTCCCTATGAGCTCATGTTTGGACAACCTGCTCCATTAGTTCCCCAACTCACTAGAGAGGAAATAGAGGTATCTAATCATAATTTCCTCAAGTCCCTACAGTCATTACAGCATATCCAAGAGGAAGTGCGAGAACTAAGGAGGGAAAGAGGAGCAGCCCAAGAAAGCAGCACCCGAGAACCTCCACCAGAGCCTGGACAATGGGTATGGATCCTTTATCTTCACAGGGGAAACCTCGAGCCAAGGTGGCAAGGGCCATTCCAGGTATTGCTCAGCACACCTTCTGCTGTTA
This sequence comes from Saccopteryx leptura, assembly GCF_036850995.1. Classification (NCBI taxonomy): domain Eukaryota; kingdom Metazoa; phylum Chordata; class Mammalia; order Chiroptera; family Emballonuridae; genus Saccopteryx; species Saccopteryx leptura. The sequence goes on along the minus strand of NW_027095777.1, from coordinate 37,375 downwards.
GAATTGCTGAGAAGCCCTTCTGGATCTACCTATCCCATGTGAAGCAGGCCCAGGAACCAGGAGAGAATAATAGTACATGGCGAGTGTGACGGGAACCCGATCAGCCTCTCAAGGTCACCTTCTCCAAGGAATAAGGACTCTAATATTTTATTGGACCAATAATCCAAAACAAGGTTTTAGGTTTCATCAAAGAAAGAATAGAAGTTGTTAAGCTCATGGTTCTTTCTCAGCCTTACCTGCTCCTAGCAGGGGAAGAAAACGAGTCAAAGGTTTAACTCATGTCTAAGAAAAAGGGGGGAATGTAGGGACCCATCTTACCCTGAAGGTTGCATGAGAGGTTGCATGAGGAACAAGGAACTTAGAGCTGACCCAGCCCCCAAGTCCTGTTTATCTAGATTTGTAACAGTTTTAACAGTTTTAAAACTTTTCCACTGCCTGCCCTATGTTACTATGCCATGTGACTTCTCCCCCCACCAATAGCTAATAGCCAAGTCTGTTTTTGGAAACTGCTTGCTTGCTCAGCCTATATAAGACCTAGTTTGTGAGCGTTTGGGCGTGGTTCTCATCTGTGACTTTTTAAGAGTATAGTGTCCCTGAGACACCCGAGAGTCCGCCCCTGCGCAGGTTAAAAGCTTGGCCAATAAATTTTCCCTCTAAATTCCTGAAAGTCTCCGACATCTGTTTTGTACCCCGGTGGATGCTACAGTGCATATACATTAATCTCCTTTTAAAAAGGAGATTACGTAAAATAAATCACATTGTGCACTATATATATATTTTACATATTTTACTTATGTTTGTAGGTTTCTTCATATGAATACATGCAAGATCTAGTTCATTCTTTATGAACATTGAACATGTGGGCTTATGGACAGCTATTAGTGAATATTAGATTAAGAGCAGGGTTTTTATTCTATTTTAAACAATGCTACAATAAACCTTCTTATTTACATTTGCAACACTTCTGAGAGTATATCTGTAGATTAGAACAGTCAGTGTAGCATAGTGATTAATAGCGTGGATTCTGGTGCCAGATTGCCTGGAGTTTGAGTTCATTATTTGCTCTTACTCGCTCTGTGATCTTGGGCAAGTTATTTAACCTATGCTTTACTTTCCCCCTTGTCAAATAATCCTACAGATAGTTTAAACCTGAATTATTGTGAGAATCACTATATATATAAATAGCTTGGAATGGAACTTAGCAATATAGTAAGTTGTCAATAAATGCTAGCTAGTTATTATGGTAAAATTTGTGTTATATGCATGATAAAGCCATTCTGGGAGAAAACAAGGAAGTTTTGAAAATGAAGTGATAGAAGGAAGGTTAAGGAAAAAGATAAAATAATAATCAGCATTACAGAGAACAGGACAGCAAATCCTTCCTGGAGAGAAGGGCAGAATGCATTGGGTGGAGGAGTCATGGGGGGGTCAGGGGGAATAAGGGCATGTGGGAGATATATTCAGTGGAACCCTTGAATCTATGTAAACACAAATTAAAAACATAAATAAAATAAATATAAATCAACATATAATAACAGCTAATAAACAAAAAAAATAATGAGGAACAAAGACAAAGGGATGGGGATGAGGGGATCAAATAGAGGTTAGAAAGAGAACGTTGGAGAAGAAAAGTGAGAGTAAAATGTGGAAAGGAAGGACCAGCTAGATGAAGGCTGCGTCCCTGAGGATGGACAGTGATAATGTAAGGTTTGACGAATAACTGAAATCTGACACTGACAGGTCGAGGACCCCCTTGATTATTATGATTGTTATTTTCAATCAAGGCACAAAGGGTTGAGTTAATTTCATCCCTCAGTTTATGGCACATCATTATCTGTGCAAGGCCCCCTTCTCCTGTCTTTGCTTGTTATGTACTCATTCATTCTTTTTGGTCCCCATTCTGAAAGTCCATTCCTTCATCACCCTGTGGGCATCCATTCTAAAGTGTAGTTTCTGTTCTAACAAGTAGTGTTGTGTTGTTTTGTATACATGTATTTTTACTATTATTATTATTTTTATGACAGACACAGAGAGAGGGACAGATAGGGACAGATAGGAAGGAAGAGGGATGAGAAGCATCAATTATTTATTGCAGCATATTAGTTGTTCAGTGATTGCTTTCTTGTATGTGCCTTGACCGGGGTGCTACAGCACAGCAAGTGACCCCTTGCTCAAGTCAGTGACCTTGGGGTCAAGCCAGCAACCTCGAGCTTCAAGCCAGTGATGTTTGGGCTCAAGCCAGTGACCTTGGGGTCATGTCTATGATCCCATGCTCAAGCTAGTGACCCCACACTCAAGCCAGTTGAGCCCATGCTCAAACTGATGACCTGGGGGTTTTGAACCTGGGTCCTCTGCATCCCAGTCTGACACTCTATCTACTGTGCCACTGTCTGGTCAGGCTACATTTATTTTTAATTTATAAAAATAGTTTCTATTCTATATTTCACTTAGTTTTTTTTAGTTTTGCCTCAATATCTTACTTTCCAAATTGATGTATATTTCTGGATGCACATGGGAGCCTTTGGTTCCAGTTTCAGGTGTGCATGCCACCACCTTCTGCCTATCCATTCTCCCCAACACCTCTCACCATCAGATAACACTCAGTAAACAGCCTGTGTGTATCCTCTTCTATACCTATGTGAGAATGCTTTTGGTATATACAACCAGGAGTAAAATTGCTGGGCTATACATTTTGCATATACCGACTGAGTAAGGACTGCAGGGTTGCTCGTTAGAATGGCTGCTTCCTTCTACTTCTGCCAGCAGCACATGAAGATGCAAATGTAGCCATATCTCTGCCAACACTCTGCATGGTCTACTGTTCTTTTTGCCATTAATTTAATGTATTTTATTATTGCATTTTACTGAATGCAAATGAATTTGAATATTTTTATGTCATCCTTTTTTTTCCTCTAAATTGCCTATTTGTATCCTTTCCTATTTTTCTATTGAAAGTTACCGTTTTTTTTCCCAATTGATTGCAGTTGTTCTTTCCATAGTCTAGCTATTATTGCTCTTGTATTGGTATTAAAAATTCAGTTACCATTTTCCATTTTGTCATTCGTCTGTTAGCTTTGCCTATGGTATAAATGGTTGAATGGTATTCTTCCCTCGTGATCTGTATTGCCTCTTGGTCACAAAGACACTCTACCCCCCTTCCCCACTCCCTATTAACTATGTTTTCTCCTTTCACAGTGAATCTTTAATTCATCTAGTATCTACATTTGCATATGATGTGAGGAGGTGATCCAGTCATTTTTTCCTTCATTATGAACCACTTTCCTCAGTATCCACTATTAAGCAACTAATTTTATCTTTATCATATATTAGATAATGTGTGTGTATTTATATGTGATTAAGGGAGAAAAATGAGAGAGAGAGAGAAGAGGGGTAGATGATGCTGTTAACCTGTAAAATCACAAGTAAGGTGAGGTAAGTGCCCATGTTACTTCCAGGGTAGACAGACAAACTTCATGCTTACCACACACACTAATCCAACTCTTATGACCCTCCAGTGCTTGGTCATGGTTTATGAAATAATTGGGGAAGTTTTCATGGCCATTTATAATGTTTTCAGTTGCTTCTCATATTTTTTTTTCTCTAACAAGTTAGTGGGAACAGGACCCAATTGATTCAGAAGACATCCCAGGTAGGTTAAAAATAGGCACCAGAGTCACCTAGAGGAAGATTATGGAGAAGGAGACAGAAAGGCAGGCCTCCCTGCCTAGCCTATGCTTCAATCGCAGTCTGCAGGTAGAACTGTGTGAAGAAAATAAAGGCCTCCAGTGACTAGGGTTCTTCTGTACCTACTGGCTTTGGTTAGGGTTAGGACCATTGTAGTTCTGCTTCTCAGCTACTTACTACTGTATAAGTTATAGTCCTGGGTCATAGTTTACAGTAGAGCATAACAGGCCCAACAGTAGAGTCAGCTAATATCTATCTGGTCCAGTCCAATTAAGTCCTCTGAACAGCCCCCAGACATTGGTGTAGAGCTGACTTTTTGGTGCTCAGTAGTCAAAAAAAAAACAAAACAAAACACTCAAGTATCCTATTCTTCCATACAAGTAAATGTTTCTTTGGGGATGTTGAAGTTGGGGGTTATACTGGGGATTGTTTTTTATACCATAAAAAGCTTCAAAGGGCCCATATTAAATTTTACTTCAGGAAATATGTAAAGAGCTAAAATGCAAGCATTTTTCAAACAAAGACAGTCTGCCATCCATAGGGTTCCAGTTGTTCCCCTCTGTTCCTTGGGCTTGATGTGTTTGATGCCCCATTTTGGGTGACAGAGGTGAGTCATACCGAACTGGTCTAAAGACAATGACCAGAGGTTGGTCCTAGTAAAGGTTTCCTCTATTATCCCTGGTATTCCTCAACTCCTTTGACCAGTGCCTGCAACATAGTAGAGACTCAATACATATTTATTGACTGAATCACCATGATAATTCTCTGTTTTAATGAATGATCAGATCAAAGCATTTTGTTTACAGGAATTCTCTGGCCCAGTGGCAGCTCTGGAGTTTTGTACAAAAGGGCTTTATGGGCAGCAGTCTGGTAGGCGGATTATGCAACTTGATTGATGCCACACTTACATAGGTATTGGGGGTAATATTATATATATTCTGATTTATTTTTATTCCCTGAAATATCTGTCCACTCATAGACTCCATGGGCTTTATTCTTTAGTGGGGAAGAGCAGATACTGTTTAAAAGCAAAGCCCTGATTCTGAAGTCATCCTTTCTTCAACATGAAATAATAATCTTTTTTAAAGATGTTTATTTATTTTAGAGAGGGGGAAAAGAGAGAGAGAGAGAAGAGGAGAGGAGCAGAAGCATCAACTCCCATATGTGCCTTGACCAGGAAAGCCCAGGGTTTTGAACTGACGACATCAGTATTCCAGGTCAACACTTTATCCACTGCGCCACCACAGGTCAGCCTGAAATCATAACCTTGAAAGCTAGGCTCTGAAGGGAAAAAAGAGGGTCTTCTCAATTCTAAAATAATCCCTTTAATTATCAATAGAAAACTTGGATGTCTGAATGTTAAATTTATTTCAGGCTGCAGTAGATCTGCTAAGGGTGGAAAGACCACAGAAGGACTTGCCTTCTTTACTGTTCTGAGAAGAGAGCAGAGAAGAGGGAAACGGAAGGCGCCAGAGGCTGGCTACTTTCCCTTCCTGCATGTGGTCACTGTGCAGGCGGTGGTGTGTGGGGAACCCTGATGGTCTGTGTTCCTTCCTGCATGTGGTCACTGTGCAGGCGGTGGTGTGTGGGAACCCTGAAGGTCTGTGTCCCTTCCTGCATGTGGTCGCTGTGCAGGCGGTGGTGTGTGGGGAACCCTGACAGTCTGTGTTCCGTCCTGCATGTAGTCGCTGTGCAGGCGGGGGTGTGTGGGGAACCCTGACGGTCTGTGTTCCTTCTTGCATGTGGTCGCTGTGCAGGCGGTGGTGTGTGAGGAACCCTGACGGTCTGTGTTCCTTCCTGCATGTGGTCGCTGTGCAGGTGGGGGTGTGTGGGGAACCCTGACGGTCTGTGTTCCTTCCTGCATGTGGTCGCTGTGCAGGCGGTGGTGTGTGGGGAACCCTGACGGTCTGTGTTCCTTCCTGCATGTGGTCGCTGTGCAGGCAGCGGTGTGTGGGGAACCCTGACGGTCTGTGTCCCTTCCTGCATGTGGTCGCTGTGCAGGTGGTGGTGTGTGGGGAACCCTGAAGGTCTGTGTCCCTTCCTGCATGTGGTCGCTGTGCAGGCGGTGGTGTGTGGGGAACCCTGACGGTCTGTGTTTTTTCCTGCATGTGGTCGCTGTGCAGGCAGGGGTGTGTGGAGAATCCTGACTGTCTGTGTCCCTTCCTGCATGTGGTCGCTGTGAAGGTGGTGGTGTGTGGGGAACCCTGATGGTCTGTTTCCCTTTCTGCATGTGGTCACTGTGCAGGTGGTGGTGTGTGGGGAACCTTAAGGTCTGTGTCCCTTTCTGCATGTGGTCACTGTGCAGGCGGTGGTGTGTGGGAACCCTGAAGTTCTGTGTCCCTTCCTTCATGTGGTCGCTGTGCAGGTGGTGGTGTGTGGGAACCCTGACGGTCTGTGTTCCTTCCTGCATGTGGTCGCTGTGCAGGCGGTGGTGTGTGGGGACCCTGACGGTCTGTGTTCCTTCCTGCATGTGGTCGCTGTGCAGACGGTGGTGTGTGGGGACCCTGACGGTCTGTGTTCCTTCCTGCATGTGGTCGCTGTGCAGGCGGTGGTGTGTGGGGAACCCTGATGGTCTGTGTTCTTTCCTGCATGTGGTCACTGTGCAGGCGGTGGTGTGTGGGGATCCCTGACGGTCTGTGTTCCTTCCTGCATGTGGTCGCTGTGCAGGCGGTGGTGTGTGGGGAACCCTGACGGTCTGTGTTCCTTCCTGCATGTGGTCGCTGTGCAGGCGGTGGTGTGTGGGGAACCTGACGGTCTGTGTCCCTTTCTGCATGTGGTCGCTGTGCAGGCGGTGGTGTGTGGGGAACCCTGACGGTCTGTGTTCCTTCCTGCATGTGGTCGCTGTGCAGGCGGTGGTGTGTGGGGAACACTGATGGTCTGTGTCCCTTTCTGCATGTGGTCGCTGTGCAGGTCGTGGTGTGTGGGGAACCCTGACGGTCTGTGTTCTTTCCTGCATGTGGTCGCTGTGCAGGTGGTGGTGTGTGGGGAACCCTGAAGGTCTGTGTCCCTTCCTGCATGTGGTCGCTGTGCAGGCGGTGGTGTGTGGGGAACCCTGATGGTCTGTGTTCTTTCCTGCATGTGGTCGCTGTGCAGGCGGTGGTGTGTGGGAACCCTGACGGTCTGTGTACCTTTCTGCATGTGGTCGCTGTGCAGGCAGTGGTGTGTGGGGAACCCTGACGGTCTGTGTTCCTTCCTGCATGTGGTCGCTGTGCAGGCAGTGGTGTGTGGGGAACCCTGACGGTCTGTGTTCCTTCCTGCATGTGGTCGCTGTGCAGGTGGGGGTGTGTGGGAAACCCTGACGGTCTGTGTTCCTTCCTGCATGTGGTCGCTGTGCAGGCGGTGGTGTGTGGGGAACCCTGAAGGTCTGTGTCCCTTTCTGCATGTGGTTGCTGTGCAGGCGGTGGTGTGTGGGGAACCCTGACGGTCTGTGTTTTTTCCTGCATGTGGTCGCTGTGCAGGCAGGGGTGTGTGGAGAATCTTGACTGTGTCCCTTCCTGAATGTGGTCGCTGTGAAGGTGGTGGTGTGTGGGGAACCCTGATGGTCTGTGTCCCTTTCTGCATGTGGTCACTGTGCAGGTGGTGGTGTGTGGGGAATCCTGACTGTCTGTGTCCCTTCCTGAATGTGGCCGCTGTGAAGGTGGTGGTGTGTGGGGACCCTGAAGGTCTGTGTCCCTTTCTGCATGTGGCACTGTGCAGGTGGTAGTGTGTGGGGAACCTTAAGGTCTGTGTCCCTTTCTGCATGTGT
>NW_027095777.1:0-29449 GCF_036850995.1 Saccopteryx leptura | reverse complement strand
CAGCTCAACACTTCCAACACTTGCCTTTCACACAATGCTTGAGATGAGAATGAAAATAGGTAGAGGTTCTGCCTCTTTAGATAGAAAATAATTGGGTTTCTGAGAGGAGAGTTGCTTGGAATTTTCTCCCCATTACTCAAATACTCTGTTCTCTATCATTTCTATTTCTTATTAAAAATTGTCGCTACTGAAAAAGAACCATTGATCATACAGATATTTAGCATATCCAGCTGAGTTTTGCTATTTGGATATTATGTATTCAACATGTAGGGAGTTTGAAGCAGACAGGAGCAATTTTAGAACTGATACATTTTTATGTGCCTTGACTGTGGGCCTTCAGCAGACCAAGTGACCCCTTGCTTGAACCAGCAATGTTGGGCTCAAGCTGGTGAGCTTTTTGCTCAAACCAGATGAGCCCTTGCTCAAGCTGGTGACCTCAGGGTCTCGATCCTGGGTCTTCTGCATCCCAGTCTGATGCTCTATCTACTGTGCCACTGCCTGTTTAGGCAGAACTGATACATTTTTAAGTGAGATGTTTTAGGAATTTAGGGCAAGATCATTTGCTTTGAGATCTCTTCTTATTTTGGTATGATTGGCAATTCCTTTAATTCTTAAAAGCTTTTTTAATGTATGTTTATAGATATTAATATGCAAATGATTTAGATTGTGAGGTCCTTGAGGAAGGGATGACCTCATTCATCGGGGCCTTCCTAGAGAACACACTGGCTTGCCTAAGGAAGACTCTCAGTAAATGTATAATTAATTGAATGAAATGTAACCAAACAGAAGGTTGCTCACTAAAGAAGTCCCCCTCATGTAGGAGGAATTACTATAACCCCCACATCAGCTGGGGCCTTGATGACACAGTTATGGGGATAAGGGTAGGTTACTGAGGACAATGGAGGGCATTTAAGGGGTTAGGAGGATCCCAAAGATAAACTTCTTTACATTTTTGCAGTTGAGCAGGGTTGGTGGTGAGCCAGGGCCCCTTCTCCTCCAGAGATCACTGCTACCTGTCAACCATTTCACTGCCAGCTTCTCTGAAATGCCCACTCTTTCCCTCTTCCCAGCCCAGGCCTTTGCTAATACTGTACCCTTTGTTTAGAACTCTTTTCTCTTCCATTGCTTTCATTTAAAGGTAAGCTCAATGCTGCAGACAAGACCCACCAGGGGTGAGGACGACGGAGATGCATAGTCCCGACTCCGGGGACCAGATTCAGTTATGCAGATCCACTTTATTCAGAAAGTAAGCTAGCTTATATACACAGGTTCAGCCTATAGGGTGTTACAGCATGTCCTTCATAGTAGCTGAAAAGATCATGGAGCTGTGTGGTTGGTGCTAAGTCACTTCCTTATAGCGGGCAAGCTCCCTTCCTGGATGTGCCCAGGATGGTTCTGGGAGCTGGAGTATTCTCACAGCATTGCATCAGCCACAGCTGCTAGGAAGGCGCTCTGCACTCCACCCACATCTCCCCTTCTCTTTAATTAAGGCCAATTAGGACTTGATGGAATGAAGCTTGCTGTTGTTGTAGCTTCTGAATGCTAGCGCATTATGCAACAGAACCCTATTAGGAACTAAAACAACGTATAATAGCCTATTATACTGTATGCTAATGAGATTACCTGGATTAAACAATGAGGCAAGCTTCTGTAATGGTTTGACTAGTTAGGAAATAGAATGGGGGTCTTAAACAGGGGATTCCTCCTAGAAATCGGGATATCATTTCCCTCCCATTGTGTTACAGAGACCTTCTAGGTGCCATTAATCACAGTTTCATTTTGATTGTACAAAGTGGACATAGGTCCATGCACACCCCCTTCCCACAAAGGTCCCAGTGTCCAAACACAGAATGGATGGCTTGTCGTGGACTGCGTACTGCATATGTTTGCATTCTGTCTCTCAGCTTCCGATGCCAAACTCCGAGATTGATGGTCTGTGCATCCGGGCCAGAGGCAATGAGGAAGTCTCTCCAGGGAATTCCTTCTCTTGGGAGTGTTCTTAGATGTTTGTCATGCAGGAATGGGCAGAGAGGCAACCCTGGAGGGCAATGGTTAGCAGGGGCGGGCCCAGCTGTTGGTTAGCTAGGGAGGGGGCTTTTAGGCCAAGTACTGAGCCTTGGTTGGTAGTACCGTTTTTAGCAAAGTCCCCTGTAGTATGATTTCAAAAGAGAACCCACCCCTCCAAGGGGACGATGTTATTATTCAAAGTAAACTTAAGTAGCACTGGGTCACTGAGGTTACCCCATATAGTGCCATTCCACTGTTGGGATTCCCGGCCACTGTTGTCACAAGGGAGACTAAGGGAGCAGTTACTGGATTATACTGCTGGAAATTGTGGGCTATTAACTTCAATAGGCATAATTATGCCAGGGTGGGGAAAAGCAGCTCAGACGTGGGGGTCTGCCTGCATCTGGGAGTCAGTGGTCACTATAGCACACACAAGCAGGAACAGAGCACCAGGGCCTGGGGGTCCATCAGGGGCCATTCTCTGGGCCTGCCCCACCAAAGCCTCCACATCCTCCCAGGTGATGAAGCATGCACGCCTGCTGCGAGGTCTTCTTCTGGAGTGCTGAGGACCTCCTCCCCTCAGGCGTAGTTGGTGTGGAGAAGGCCAGGGCTGTGGATTTGGATGGGTGAAGACTGAACCACTTAGTGGGTGCCCAAGAAACCCTGTCAAGCAGGTTGGGGTGTTCCTGGGGTCCAAATTGGCTGAAAAACACAAGCATAACCTCTCCCTTGTGTTAGAAGAGGGTGTGATCTCCAACACTGTGCTGTGGCTGGGTCCTTCCAGCATCATTTCAGAAAGAAGGGAAGGGGAGAGAGAGAGTGAGAGATACAGAAAAATAAACAAGACAGACAGAAAGAAAAAAGACACATGGGGCGTAGGCTGGCCCATGTGTCTGTAGCAGGAACACGTGTTGGAATTAAAGCTGGGGTAGAAAATGGCATCTGAGAGGCTGGGTGGGGTATGAGCCCTGGCAGGGAATGCAGAAGTAGCAATTTCCACTTTTTTGGTGGCAAAGCTGATGGCACAGTTAGCAATTCGATTGGTTTTGTTTCTGCGCGCTCAGCCATGATTTTGTCAAACTCGGAGGCTAAACTACTTTCCTCCTCAGTGGAGGGGGTGAATAGGGAGGAGGGGTCCTCAGAGAGAGAGAGAGAGCAGCCTGCAATATCTTTGGCACTGGCAGAGGGTCCCCAGGAGGAGCACTGATCAGGCAGGCATGTATTGCCAGGGCAGGAATGAGGCTGAGAGGGAAGGTTTGTCCTTCATGTACTTCAGCCCAAAGGATGACCCGAAAGCTTGGGCCCAAGTATCAGGGTCCCAAAGAGGCGCATCCCAGAGCCAAGGGTTGAAACCTGAGAGGATTTCCCAGTAAGTACAGAGATCCATTTCACTAACTTTAACTCGCCTTCTCTGCAATAGTGCATGCAGGGCTCTAGCTTGCGGGGCTTGAGAGTGAGGGAGAAGGTTTCCCATTGCAGAGGGTCACTCACCCATCCCTTGGATTCTGGTTAGGTCCCTGTTCAGGCACCAGTATGTGGACAAGGCCCACTGGGGATGAGGACAATGGAGACGCAGAGACCCGACTCCGGGACCAGGTTCAGTGACGCAGATCTGCTTTATTCAGGAAGTAGGCTAGCTTATATACATGGGTTCAGCCTGTAGGGTGTTACAGCTGTTACATCCTTCATAGCCAATGGCTGAAAAGATCAGGGAGCTGTGTGGTTGGTGCTGAGTCACTTCCTTATAGTGGGTGAGCTCCCTTCCTGGGTGTGCCCAGGAGGGTTCTTGGAGCTGGAGTATTCTCACAGCATTACATCAGCCACAGCTGCTAGGAATGTGCTCTGCACTCCACCCACACAATGCCACATCTTATATAATGCTTTCTCTTGCCTTTTCTTTAACTTTTTACTTACCTAATAGTTTATACCTTTATCATTGTTTATGCATTTATAAATATCTATTGAGGCCATGGCAATGTGTCAGTTAATACAACAAAGTCCCAGCCTTTGGGAAAATTTCAGTTTAATGAGAGGTGATGGTGATGGTGCTGGGTTGCTCAAAGAGACATAAAAGGATGGCATACAAAGTGCCATATGGGAAGGAAGGAAATGCAACTGGGTCTGGCACAGAGCAGGGACTTGGTGAATAAGGTTGAATAAATGAACATATTCTGAAGTCAATGAGCATTTGCCATTGGTTTGTCTCCTCATCTTCCTTGGAGCATCTTTGCCCAGAAGGGCCATTATCTACCTTCTGAGGTCCACCTTTCCTGAGGTGGACACACAGTTTATAAGCACCATGGATGTTGGATGAACTCTTGCTCATAAAATCCAGCACAGTAACTTGTCAAGGGAATGATTTTATACCTTTTTTAGAATTCCGTTCAGTTGTGGCATTGTGGTAAAACCATAGATAAAGATACAAATATCTTCAAACATATACAATCCAACCAAGTCAGTGCAGATGGTGAAAGAAAGAATGAACATTTTTTTATGGCTGCAACTGCAAAAGCAATTTGGGAGAAAGCTATTGATCACATACTGATGAAACCATTTACATGCACACAGTAATCACCCCGAGTGGTCCTTCTTTGCAATCAATTAAGAGAAAATTTAGTAGAAAATTATTGAATTGTGTTGGTAAATACTGCCTTTAAAATGTTATTTATTCATTAGTGTTTGTATCACTGTAGTTTCAATGTAACATCAAAATTCAAAAGAAGCAATTTTCATGCTTTAATCTAGAGAGACAATTCAATTGCTTTAGTTATGCAGTGTATAAATATTTTTTGATGTACAGAGTCCAGTATAGCTACTGCTTTTTTGCAAAAAAGTGCTATGTATTTAATGCATATTTTGAAACAGTAGGGTATTTTATTTTATTTATTTAAATATACTTTGAGCTTATAAAACCATATTTGTATTTGATAGACCTATATAATATTACAGTTGGAAAAGAGTATGAAAATTATTTTTTTTGATATATTTGCTGACTGAATCTACAACTGAATCTACAATTTTCTTTTATTTATTGAATAAACTATATTGCTTAAATAAAATAAAGCCAGTTTCTCCTTGCAGTTATGTTCACCTCATTCAGACTATGTTTTAATATTCCTTTACTTTGTTCCATTTTGTATGTATATTTATTATAAATTATTTTCCCTTTAGAGACTTACTCTTACCTATTTATTTCTTAGTCTGAAGAAAGTCCTCCAAATGCCCAAAACTAGCTGGTATATGTATATTTGGTATTTTCCTCTTTCATTTTCCTGTAAGCCTGTCTTCTTTCTACTTGATGGTTCTTTATTTTGCCTGTTTTTTTTCAGTTCTAAATGAAAAAAGTCACCATAAAACTCAAACAGATGGGATTCACAAATAAACCCAACCAAGGGTTGGATTTTATTTTCACAGAAACAGAATATTGTGCTTATTGTGAATGGTATTCGACAGAATAGAATCTAAAGGTTTTATTAGAATGTAGGTGTATTCAGTCACTCTTCTCCCATTGTTGGCATGAAGAGCTGAGAGTGGACTGTGGAACAGGCAAACTTACTTTATTATGTGTTCATATCTATTTTTCTTTTTGTGGAAGGGTGATAATTTTCTGCTGCCTATGAACATTTTGTACTGTTTTGAAAAGTAGATTTTAACGTACTTGAAAAGCTCTTTCTGATAGATATCTACACACAATCAGGCTTGTCATTCAACAATTTTCTTATTAAAAGTTTGAAATTTAATAATTTAGAATATGTTATTTATATTTAATGATTTGAGTCTCTATAATGGTATGAATTATCATTGGCTAAACAGAGAACCACAAAAAAAAAGCATGCAACTCACAGCAGCAGCTTAGGCAGTAATTTGGTTCTTTCATAAAACAGCTTTGGAATAAGATTCAGTGCCAGAAATTACTTGGTACATTGAGCTTCTAGATCACAGATGACATTTGTATCTTTAATCACTGTTTTGCTTTATTGCCACGTCACTCTAATCAACTTAGATGATACAAATCTTCTGCCTCATAAACTTTAAAATTAAAATTAGCAAGATTGGGAAAAAATAATCTGAAAAGCTGGCCTCAATTCATTGTAAGTACAAAATAGTACTTGTTTAAAAACCTCCTTGATGGAGTTCAGTGAGGCTTCAAGTCACTGACCAGAGAAATATGAAGATAACTCAACTGTTCTGCACAAGATGTCAACAGGACATGGGAAATATTGTGAAGAGGGAAGGTCAGATTGGGAAAGGGAAGATGTGGGACAGGATTGTGAGGCACTGAGGCAGCAGGTGTGGAGAGGGTTTGCAGTGAGCAGAAAGTGACACTTGCCTGTGGTTTGGTAGTTACAAACCTTCTAAGAGGTGTTCAATACTCAGTTTAAGTGTGTTTTTTGTGATGCTGCTGTCATGTTAAACCCTCTCCAGTGACTCAACTTTTAGTGAAACAAATAGACAAAAATAGCTTTGTGTCTCAGGGGATTGTGATGTGGAGAGGAACAGCACTCTCTGTAGGGATTGTGGTCATTTCAATCTTGGGGCAACCCAGAGCAGTAAACTCCTGGAATAATGGGATTATAATCAGAGGTTGGGCCCAACATTCTCAATTTTATATTTTTGGATAATCATTTTCTTCTTTTTTTTTTCAATTCTGAGACTGTTTAAAGATTTTTTTCTGTGTTTATTTTATTAGTTTTAGAGAGAGGAAGGGAAAGAGGGAGGGGAACATTGATCTGTTCCTGTATGTGCTCTGGCCAGGGATCAAACAAGCAACCTCTGTGCTTCATGATGATGCTCCAACCAACAGCGATCAGACCAGGACCTACTTGTTTTTTTTTTTAATTACTTTAAAATAGTACTAGCATATGGATTCATCTTTAACCAGAATTGCTTTAATATGTTATTTAGACATTGTATGGAGCTTTCTTTCTAAAAAAGGAAGGAAGTGCATTCCTAGGTTAATAAGCATGCAAGGGTTTCCTCTCCCTTTGAGTTTGGGCTTATTTTAGTAAGATTTGGCATAGTGAGACACTGTGATGGCAATATGGTGCTCCATTTAGAATACAGAAGAAATACCACCATTAGTGGGCATTCCTTTCTGACCTGTGGCAGGCACCACTCTTGAGACTCTGAGCTGCTCTGCTTACTTTGGCCAATTTATAGGAATTTTGTGAATTCCCAAGGAGACATCACCCACTAGTCATGAATATAAAATGATGAAAAAAAGAAAGATCTAGGAATTGGTTTCCCCTAGAGTCTTCCACAGATTTTACTTCAACTAATTACTTGAGATGTTTTTCTTTCTTTTTTTTTTCTGAAGTTGGAAATGGGGGAGGCAACGGGATCCACCCGACATGCCCACCAGGGGGCGATGCTCTGCCCATCTGGGGCATCGCTCTGTTGGGACCAGAGCCATTCTGGCACCTGAGGCAGAGGCCACAGAGCCATCCTCAGCGCCCAGGCCACCTTTGCTCCAGTGGAGCCTTGGCTGCAGGAGGGGAAGAGAGAGACAGAGAAGAAGGAGAGGGGGAGGGGTGGAGAAACAGATGGGCGCTTCTCCTGTGTGCCCTGGCCGGGAATCGAACCCAGGACTCCTGCACGCCAGGCCTGATCTAACTGAGCCACTGAGCCTTTATTTTATATAAAGCATTTAGGAAGGTTTTAAAAGATTACCTTTGAGACAATGCTAAAAAACTAGTTATTTGCAGGAATGCAAGTATCTTCATAGACAGGGGCTTTATTAATTGAATAATAATTATTATAAGTTAACATAAAGTTTTTTTTTTAATTTACTGAGAGTGAGGAGGCAGAGACAAACTTCTACATGTGACCCAACTGGGATCCACCTGGCAAGCCACTAAGGGGTGATGCTCTGCACATCTGGGGCCCTTGCTCTGTTGCAACTAGAGCCATTCTAACTCCTGAGGCAGAGGTCATAGTGCCATTCTCAGTACCGTGGGGCCACCTTGCTCCAGTCGAGCTGTGGCTGCAGGAGGAGAGGAGAAAGAGAGAGAGAGAGAGAGAAGTGAGAGGGAGAGTGGGATGAGGGTGAGAAGCAGATGAGTGCTTCTCCCTGTGTGCCTTGAACTGGAAATTGAACCTGGACATCTAAACACCGGTCTGACACTCTACCACTGAGCTCATCAGCCAGGGCCAACATAAAGGTTCTTGTAGGGAGTCCAGTGGGAAAATTTTTCACTAGCTACCCCTTGGTTGTTTTTTTTTTAAAGAAAAGTCTTTTTTTAATGTACTTGGCAGGTAGCGAATAGAACAAATATGGAAAAACAAGAAGGCTACACTTTTGAAAATTTATCCACAAAAAGGGACAGAGTTCACTGTTAGACAAACCATAGCAATATGTGGGAATTCTATGTTCTCTTAGGGGAACTGATGATAATGAAAAGTTTTTGCTCATAAAAAAATTGTGCAGAACAAGCAGAAGTTTTTGGAGGTCAGGGCCTTCGAGGGATGTGGTCTAAGTTGGTTGGTGTTTTCTGACTGCATAGTTTCAGCCCAGTTTGGATTTTGAAGGGAGAAGAGAAAGAAATGTTCTATTTGGCTACCCTGTGTTCTGCCTCCCTCCCTGAGTTACTGGTTTTATGGCACCAACTGGAAACTCTATTTTTCCCAGGCTTCAACATCTGACAGAAGCAAACCATCCAATCTGACATCCTGGATTAAGTGGAAACCAAAATGTGATAAAATACAACCTGAGAAACAAATTTAAAAAATGGTAACAATCACTGGAAACAGTTTTTAATAAGCTTTTCTCTTTTATTTCATTTTATTGTATTAACACTTGTACTGCCAGCAGAGATGAGATTTTGTTTTTCTTTCCTTCCTTTCTTTCTTTTTACTGCTCAACACATATTTTGGTAAATAAATGTCAGAAGTAAACCTCTAACTATTTCCAAGTTGCTTGGTGTTCCTTTTGATGATTTTGAAAATCAACAGCTATCTATATATTCTGTGCATGGTTAGGCCTAATTCAATAAAACTATTTAGAAACCATAGAAAATCTTTTCCCTCTACAGCAGGGGTTGGGAACCTATGGCTTGTGAGCCAGATGTGGCTCATTTGATGGCTGCATCTGGATCGCAGACAAATATTTAATAAAAAAATAATAACATTAAAAATATAAAACATTCTCACATATTACAATCCATTCATTTTCTACCACTCATGTTCATGGTTGCGGGTGGCTGGAGTCAATCACAGCTGTCCTCCGGGACAACACCAAATTTTTATTGAATAATGCATAATGTACACAGGTCATTGTATGGCTCTCATGGAATCACATTTTTTTAAATTTATTATTTTTTTACAGGGACAGTGAGAGGGATAGATAGGGACAGAAAGACAGGAACGGAGAGAGATGAGAAGCATCAATCATCAGTTTTTTGTTGGGACTGCTTAGTTGTTCATTGATTGCTTTCTCATATGTGCCTTGACCGTGGGCCTTCTGCAGACTGAGTAACCCCTTGCTCAAGTCAGCGACCTTGGGTCCAAGCTGGTGAGCTTTTTTGGCTCAAGCTGGCAACCTCAGGGTCTTGAACCTGGGTCCTTCCGCATCCCAGTCCGACACTCTATTCACTGCGCCACCATCTGTTCAGGTTCATGGAATCACATTTTAAAATATGTGGCATTCATGGCTCTCTCAGCCAAAAAGTTTTCTGACCCCTGTTCTACAGGGTGGGGCTAAAGTAGGTTTGCAGTTTTGAGTACATGCTTCAAGTAACTGTGCAGTAAGTACTATTAGTCACCACATTTTAAGTAAATTGCATTGAGACATTTTTACTAATCTATGCCTTTGTACTCATTTAAATTAGCACTAAAGACCTTTGCATTTGACTGTTTTGATTGTCACATTTAAATGCCCTTTCTTAAGGCATTAATTTTCTTATTTACCTGGTTCTTGTTTGTTTTATTCTCTAATATTGTGATTAGGGGTATATTTTGACAGCTGTGTTACTAGTGCCCAAGGAAAGGAATTAGAGCTTTGCAGTACATAAATTTGATGCACTGTTTGGAAGATGTGTAGTCACTCTTCTATGGATATAAAATGCTTATATATCAATGATTGAGCTGGTCAATTTTCGTTGTTTAAATCTTTCTGTAACAATTGTTGGGAAACTTTTCTGAAAGGACAAATAGTAAATATTTATAGGCTTAGCAGACTACACAGTCTTTGTCATAACTTACTTATCACTGCTGTCATAATGCACAAAACTAGCCATAGACAATATATAAATGAATGAGTCTAGCTGTGTTTCTATAACATTTTATTTACAAAAATATGCAGTCAGTGTGCAAGCCATAATTTTTTGACCCATGTTCTATTACTTTGTTATCTACCTGATTGATTAGTTTCTGTACGGTATGTTAAAACTTCAGAAGAGATTCATGATTTATTTCAAATTATATTCTTAAAAATCTGTCAGATATCACTTTATAATTTAGAATAGTAGCAGAAAATAGACATTAAGAATGAACTCCTTGTTGAAAGTCTGAGTGTGTCCTTATGTAAGTCTCTTAATCCTCTGTCTCAGTTCCCTCCCTTGTAAGGGGGGGATAATAATAATATTACCCCTTAGTGTTGTTGACGGTTAAATGAGTTAATACATGCAGAGCTCTTAGAACAGTGCTTGGAATATGATAAGCACTAAATGAAGGTGAAGCACTATTATTTGAGATGTTGTTAGGTACATTTAGGAATATAATCATTATACATCTTTGATACATATTCCTTTAATCTTTATATGATATAATATTTATGCTTTCCCCCTGCTATTTTTGTCCTTAATTCACTTGTATCTGACATTAAAATTGCTTCTCTGGCTTGTTTATTACATCTTTTTCCCTTCCCTTCATTTCAACTTTTCTGTACTGTGTGTTTCTATAGAAAACTTGTTTTGGCATCTTATTTTATGTTGGTTTTTAAACCAATCTGATACCCAATTTCTTTTTGTTGATTCATTTGTCCATTTACATTTATTTTAGTTATTACCATATTTACAATTATTGATTTCATCTAATTCATATTATCTATTTATCATATTCTCATTTGGTTAACTTATTTTTCTTCTCCTTCCTCCCTCCCCCTCCCCTCCCCCTCCCCTCTCCCCCCTCTCCCCTAATGTGCACTCGCTTTTTCCTTCCCTGACCCTCTCTTTCTTGCAACCTCCGCAAGCAAAGTATGTCACAATGCTCTAGACTAGAACAGTGTTTTCTTATGAAAGTGGCCTGCATTTCCTTGGCTTTATCAGTCATTGTAATAATCTTGCCCCCTCTCTGCTCCTCACACTTCAAGCTAAAATTATTTCATGGTAAACTTGGGAACAGGAAGTGGGTACAGATGAGCCCAGATCCTTCCCTTCTCCTTTCCTTATGAGACCCAGTTGCCCCAAAATAATGCATTTTGTTCTGCTTCTCCATGCTGCAGAATTTACAGCATTCAATACCTTTTCAACATATCCTGTAAGTCAGAAGCTTTCAACTTTTTACACCAGTGACCTAGCTGGCCGGAAATGGAAACATACAATGAATAAAGTTTTATTTTACTGCACTTCACTGTTCGACACAAACAATCTGGTGCTTCATATCCAAACTCCACATGTACGATGTATTGAACACTGCATAAGCTTGTCCGAATGCTTTTTGTCTATTGCATATGATTTGTAAATGTTCTGCATGGTGCAAAAGGTTGTTTGAATGAGGCTAGAAGTTCCAAAGATATCTAAGACCACCTCAATAGGATTTTCATTGATGATACAGGCTGATAAGTGGCAGTCACCCTGAGCATTAGTGAATTTGACTAAAGTCATTGGGTCTATAACCATCATACAACATCAGGGTCATTAACTTTTTCACAGACCAGCACAAAAATCACTGCTCTAAGTACTTTCCTTTTTTTTCTGAAATTTCTGGATAGTTTTTCGACTTGTCTTTCAGATAACTAATTTTCTCTCTCTGTGCCTATTGTTTATATTGTATTTTGCTTAAGACATTTGTTTCCTTGTGTGCTTAGTGATCTTTAAGTCTGTGCTGCATATTTCATTTAAAGGTATTTAGAAAATATTTTGATGCCTAGGGTGATGGCATCTTCTCTCAGAGAGGACTTTTCTTTGGTGTTTGGGAATGCTGCCATTCTGGGACCTCCTTCATTTTTGTTTAAAGCTTGAGATTCCTGGGTGTTCAGATGGTGGAAGGCTGGATAAGATATTCCTACAGTGCTGGTTTATTTCCAGCTCACCCCTGTCCTGAAGGAACACTTTTCCTTATTCCAGCAGATAGTGGGAGTTCATTCATCAGAGCTGCATCTCTTGACAGTGCCTAGGCTTTGATTTCCAGCCTCGAGAGGATTCAACATGAAGATGAGCTTTATAGTTTCTCTTCCATCATAGGCAAATGCCTTGGAAAATAATGCAACCTTGCATGGTCAGGCTTGTTTTCCGGGTCTTGTCTTCTAATCTTGGCCTAGTAAGGTGTCAATGTTTTGTGAGCTATTTTGGATCCAGCTTAAGAATGTTGTTAAATTTTCCTTAGTGAGAGGGTTAGATCAGATTACCTTGTCTGCTGTTCTTTTTTTCTTATCCCCCTATATGAACTATCTGCCTACTGAGATCAGAAATTTTGATTTGCTCTTTACCTTGACCTTAGCTTAAGTGTAAAGGCCCCAGTGAGGCCAACACTTCTGCCATGTGCTTCTTAGATTGTATTTGTCATTTGATCATCTCATCAAATAAAATAGACATTTTTGGAGGGGACTTCTTTGTTATGTATCCTAATCTATTTCTTTCTAGGTATTAGTTTCTGAAATGAAAATGAGTTTCTCAAGCTAGGTAAGTTCTCACACACCATGCAATTAGCATGAGTTTTTGTAACAAAATCAATGGAGAGTTACTGAAAAATTTGAGAAACTAAGAAAGGAGAAAAAGAGGTCAACTAGGATATGGTAAGATATTAATTTAATTTGACAGGCAAGAGATTATTGGCTACCTAGCAAGACTAATTATTAGTGAGGTGGCAAGAATGAATGAGCACTGACAGCAGAGATAGTAAATGTAGCACGTTTTATAAAAAGATTACAAAAGAAAGCAAAGAAATAGGGCAGTAATTAGAAGGAGTCATGGGAGAAAAAGGTAATGTAAATATGGAAGAGATGAGAATCTGTGCTGAGAGGAAAGAACCAGTATGAAAGAAGTTGAGGATATAGGAGAGAAAATGGGTAGAATTATTAAATGCATGAATTATCAGATGGTAACTGACTCAGGAGTAGAGGTGAATTGATCCTCTGACCAGAAATTGAACACATTTTTTACTGAGTTAGTTAGCTTCAGAGTTAGAACCTTTAGTGTTTGATCTGAATGTTAGCGCTTAGAGTAAGTGTCCTTATATAACCCTAACATATGCTAGACCCCCGCCTGTGTTTCCACTGTGCTGTGCATGCACATCCCATTGAGTTCCATCACAGGCCTGGGTATCTTTACCTTTACTAGACTTTTGAGGTCCTTAAAGTCAGAACTTGGGTCTCTGTCATTCTGTAATAGCCAGTCAGTTGTTCATCAAGTGAATGCTTTCTGTCCCTTTTATAATTGTTTGCACAGCTCAAAGGAGGGATCAGAAATGGCATTTTTCAATTTCCCTATGTTTCAAAGTTTTGGGTTTTGTTTTTTTTTTGTTTCAAAGCTTTTAAATGTCTTTTTGAACACAACTAGTAAGGACACAAATGGAAATCCAGCAGTAATTTATTAATTGACTTGTACTTTCATTTAGATTTTACTTGTGGTCATTGATCCTTCAGAGTCTCTTTGCTCTTAAAATAACTGCATGCATGATGTAATGAATGTAGCCATTTCTTATGCAAACACATTTTATCCAGCATTGCAAATTGTTGCTCTGTGAAAAGAATAAAATGACAGCTCACTTCTACTTTATTTTTAAAACAGCAAAAGCAAATCTACAAGTTTTTAAATGTATTTTTAAAAATTAAATTTTCCCATTGTTTAAAATCCAAGAGATACAATATCTATACAATGAAGTTCTCCTTTCCTCCTCATCTCCAGTTGTCTAGTACTTATCATCTGGGTGACAGTTGAATGTGTATGTGTGTGTTCTTCTAGGAATATTTTATGCTTTTACAACCATTCATATTATTCTTTATTTCCATTTTTACACAAATGGTAGCCTGCTTTACACATTTACTTTACCTTTTTCCACTGAACAAAGTATTTCAACAATACAGAACATTTTTGTTATATGTTAGCACCTTAAATTAAGGCAGGGCTTACATTCAGTGGCATCTCAGAACCACTGTCAGTTTGCAGCAGGCCTGGTGTGGTCACTATGTTCGTGCATGTGTGGGTGGACAGTGGGAACTCCTTGACTTTTCAGGCAACTGACTGTTGAGGGACCACTTTGGAGGAAATAAGAGTCCCAGATTATGTCTGAAAGCCTTCCAATTTCTTCTTCAACTAAAATTAAAAGGTTCTGGCATCAAAACTAAAATGTATCAGCATTGTTGAAGATGATTTTGGAAATAATGGTGGAGCAGAAAGGATAACATTCCATGGCAAAGTATGAATTTCTATAACTTGGAATCTAAAAGTGATTCAGAGAGATGGGCTCTGAATGCGAGGAAGGTGTAAGAATTTCTTAACCACTTCAGGTGGTTGCTCAGTGGATAAAGCATTGGCCTGGGGCTCTAAGGACCCAGATTCAAAACTCTGAGGTGGCTGGCTTGAGTGTGGGCTCAAAAATGGTTGCTGGCATGAGTCCAAGGTTACTGGCTTGACTAGGGGTCAATAGCTCAGCTGGAGCCCCCTGGTCAAGGCACATATGAGAATCGATGTGTGTCATTGCTCTCCCATTCCCGTCTGTCCCTCTTTCTTGAATTTCTTAACCAATTGATTTCACTTACATTTTCCTTTCTGTGTGTGCACAGAGTGATAAATAATAGAACCCTATAAATAAGTCTGAAAGGTAGCTCTGTTTAAACTAAAAATTACAGCTGACAATATGTCATAGTTTGAGAACTAAATAATACTTTATTTTTAATCATCTGCATAGTATTTTACTGGACAGATAAGCAATGATTTTAGTAGGTAAGTATGCAATAATATAAAGATTATCACTAGGTTGTTTGAAATCTTTTGCTCTTACAAACAATGCAGTAGTGAATGACCTTGAACATGGATCATACAGCTAGTAGCTTTGTAGGATAATTTTCTAGAAATAGGATTTATATGTGCTTTTATAATTTGATAGATCTTCCTAATTAGTTTCCAAAGTTGTGGTGGTTTTTTAAAAATTAAAAAAATTTTTATTCATTTTAGAGGAGACAGAGAGAGAGAGAGAGAGAAGGGGAGGAGGAGCAGGAAGCATCAACTCCCATATGTGCCTTGACCAGGCAAGCCTGGGGTTTTGAACCAGTGACCTCAGTGATCCAGGTCAACGCTCGATCTACTGCACCACCACAGGTCAGGCCAAGATGTGGTGGATTTTTGTTATTGGAGATTGTCTCAGATTTATAGATTAACCTTATTACTGATGTCGATTTTTTTATATTTTCAATTTATCTCTTGGTTCTATTAGCAGTAATCTTTTCCTTAATATATGCTACATATTATTTTTCTCTTTTCTGTAGTTATTGAAAATGGAGTTTTCTAATAAAACTTTTATCTGACTGAAGTTAATAAAGACAATTAATGTTAATGCTTTAGATCAGTCTTTTCAAACTTCTTTGAAAAAGGTATATTATGTTAATTTAAAATTTGTTCAAGTTTACAAAATTTCTTTAGAAAAAAAGCTTAATTAATAACAGAGGAACACTTTCCAAATTTCTCAGGGGAAAAGTATTTTATTGGTGCAATGGAAAATATGTAACAATAGTTGGGTAATAGTGCATCCATCTGGGTCTCTTTCTGGTTAGTAAGCCATGAGCAGATTTGGATGTTTGTGCTACTGTGATACCTGAATTCATGTTTAATGGTGTTGTGCCTGAGTATAAAACTCCTAACACTCCTACTTGGAACCCATAGGCCATTACTTTGCTGACTATTCACACTACTTGGACATCAGTATCCACATCATTTGGTAACTGCTGGGCAAATGAGTTGTAAAATCAGTATTTTCTGTTGTTTTCTCACTCTTATTGTTAAAGATGGCCTCTGCTCACGTGATGATGCTCTCATGTGATACAGCTAATTGCCCTTCTTGCTGGGGAAGGGGCTTGGTTATGCTAATGAGTACTGGAGGAGGGGTTGTCTTGTGGAAAAGTTTTAAAAGGAGGAGCTAGGAGGCCATTTTGAGGAGAGAGAGACCACATGGTTGTGGAGAGGAGGAGCCCATGTTGTGGCCGGGCAGAGAGGCCACATGGAGGAGAGGAAGCAGCCAACGTGGCAGAATGCTGGAGGAGAAGCCAGTTTGTGCAGGAGAAGGATATGGGAAACAGAGGTGAATAAGACTGGTGAGGGCCTTTGTTTCTAGGAAAAAACCTGAAAAAGTTGGTGGCTTTGTTAGCCCTGTATGGAAAGAGAAGTGTTTTCTCACTCTGTGTGTTTTCTTGCCCACTGGTTGTGAGCAGGAATAAAGAAGATGGCTCACCAGTTTTTGGCTCCACTGTTTTTTTTTACCACCTGTCTGAAGGGAACCTGCATGGGGCAGGCGGCTTTCATGGTGGCTGTGGCTACTGGATCTACAGTAACTAACACTCATACTTTACACCTAATTTTTCCGAGGTGTCTTTTGGCAAGTAAACTGCCTGATACCATTAAATGGATTTGCACAATTCTTAGGCTAGCTGCTCCCCTTCTATCCTCCCTTCCATATTATCACTCAGAAGGGGTGTTTCTCAGCTCTTATATAAATCCATCTGAAAGGCCACATACTGTCATATTGTTTTGAAGATCTGCCGTCTCTGTCCTGCTGCTTCATTAAGCCAAGGTTGCAAGCTTTTTGTAAACCTACTTTTCCTCTCTGAAATTGTATCCTGTACTAAAATGTGCTTCATTAATACTCTCAAACATAAAGTGCAAATTTCAATTATGAAAGCATCAGTGATTTCTTCTATCAATGGATTTAAAGTAACAGTATACGCATTTGTTCAAATAATGTTTATTAGGCTTTTTTTTAGTACAAAAAATATAAAGAACAAAACAAAAATGCCCTACAGTCTCACCATTTTGGTAACTCTTATTGTTTAAAACCAAAGTAATATGTGTGTATGCTTAGAAGATTTAAGCAATCCAAAAAAGAATTAAATGAAAAGTAAAATTTTTCTTTTGTTTTACCCAAGATTCATTTCCAACTTTAATTACTATGAACATATTCCTAGGTTTTATTTTTACAAAAATAGATTTGCAGATATTTATACTCATAATTGAGGAGCCACTGCACCACTTCAGCTGCAGGTGTTATAAAGCTGCAGAATTAATAATATTTTAAGAGGATATGAAGAACATTTTATTAATTTGGGTTAAGGTGCACAGAGAAATTGTGAGAATAGTCTCTGTACTGTGTGATTGGCATAATCAGGAAGGCCCTTGGCATTGTATTGTAAATGCAAAGGAAAGGAAAACATGGATTCCCAGACATTCCACCACACCTGTGGGGAAAGGGGTAAATGGCTAGCCAGGTTCAGGAAGAGAAAAGCCAAAATAAACCTTTTCTTATAGCAATGAGCCATTTGCGGGTATTTGTCCCCATGAAAACTACCTCTCCTATGTGAATGCATGTGGTTAATGTCTGTGACTCTGGACAGAGATGGTGGATAAACATTAGAGAATATAGGAATGCCTTTTTATTTATTTATTTATTTATTTATTTATTATTTACTTGTTAATTTATTTATTTATTACAGGGACAGAGAGAGAGTCAGAGATAGGGATAGATAGGGACAGACAGACAGGAACGGAGAGAGATGAGAAGCATCAATCATCAGTTTCTCGTTGCAACACTTTAGTTGTTAATTGATTGCCTTCTCATATGTGTCTTGACTGTGGGCCTTCAGCAGACTGAGTGACCCCTTGCTCAGTGACCTTAGGTCTGACCAGGTGAGCTTTTTTTTTTTTCTCAACTCAGATGACCTCGTGCTCAAGCTGGAGACCTCGGGGTCTCGAACCTGGGTTCTTCTGCATCCCAGTCCAATGGTCTATCCACTGCGCCACTGCCTGGTCAGGTGGAATGCCTTTTACTATGTAAAGAGACATCTTTCTACCATTGTGTTGACTTGTAAATTTTGTTTTCTCCAAAATGATGTATGGCTTGCAAATTAAACATGGTCCTATCATGTTAAAGGATATATGACTATTACCAATAATGGTAAAAGGCACCTAATTGCAATTTTTACTTCTGTACTTCCCACTTGCAAAACTATAAAAACTAGGTAGAACAAAGGGCTGGCACTCTCTCCCTCAGATTTCTGTTGGAGTTGCCGCTGCTTGGCCAAGCTAGACAATAAAGCTTTGGTGTGTAATTTATGGACTTTGTTTGCATCTTCAATGTTTCAGGTCCCTCCAGATTAAGATTAACAATAATTTTTATGTGTGTGCACATACATTTATCTCTTTTTATAAAGGAAATTATGTAAAATAAATCACATTGTGCACTATATATATATATATTACATATTTTACTTATGTTTGTAGGTTTCTTCATGTGAATACATGCAAGATCTAGTTCATTCTTTATGAACATTGAACATGTGGACTTATGGACAGTAATTAGTGGATATTTAGATTAAGAGCAGGGTTTTTATTTTAAACAATGCTACAATAAACCTTATTCAGATTTGCAACACTTCTGAGAGTATATCTATGGATTAGAGCAGTCAGTGTAGCATAGTGATTAATAGCATGGATTCTGGTGCCAGATTGCCTGGAGTTTGAGTTCATTATTTGCTTCTTACTCGCTTTGTGATCTTTGGTAAGTTATTTAACCTATGCTTTACATTCCCCCTTGTCAAATAATCCTGAAAATAGTTTAAACCTGAATTATTGTGAGAATCACTATACAAATAGCTTGGAATGGAGCTTAGCAATATAGTAAGTTGTCAATAAATGCTAGCTAGTTATTATGGTAAATTTTGTGTTATATACATGATAAAAGCCATTCTGGGAGAAAACAAGGAAGCTTTGAAAATGAAGGGATAGAAGGTTAAGGAAGAAGATAAAATAATGATCAGAGAAGGGAAAGAGATTTATATATATATATATATATAAAACACAGCATTACAGAGAACAGGACAGCAAATCCTGGAGGGAAGGGTGGAAGGCATTGGGCAGAGGTGGCATGTGGGGGTGAGGGGAAATAAGAGGGTGGGGGAGATATATTTAGTGGAACCCTTGAATCAATGTAAACACAAATTAAAAACAAATAAAATAAATATAAATCAACATATAACAGCTAATAAAAAACAAAAAAAATAATGAGGAACAGAAAGACAAAGGAATGGGGAAGAGGGGATCAACTAGAGGTTAGAAAGAGAACATTGGAGAAGAAAAGTGAGAGTAAAATGTGGAAAGGAAGGACCAGCTAGATGAAGGCCGCATGCCTGAGGATGGACAGTGATAATGTAAGGTTTGATGAATAACTGAAATCTGACACTGACAGGTCAAGCACCCCCTTGATTATTATGATTGTTATTTTAAATCAAGGCACAAAGGGTTGAGTTAATTTCATCCCTCAGTTTATGGCACATCATCATCCTTACAAGGCCCCTTTCTTGTCTGCTTGTTATGAACTCATTCATTCTCTTTTGTTCTCATTCTGAAAATCCATTTCTTCATCACCCTGTGGGCATCCATTCTAAAGTGTAGTTTCTGTTCTAGCAAGTAGTGTTGTGTTGTTTTGTATAAATGTATTTTTACTATTATCATTATTTTTATGACCGACACAGAGAGAGGGACAGATAGGGACAGATAGACAGGAAGGAAAAGGGATGATAAGCACCAATTCTTCATTGCAGCATCTTAGTTGTTCAGTGATTGCTTTCTCGTATGTGCCTTGACCGGGGTCTACAGCACAGCAAGTGACCCCTTGCTCAAGCCATCAACCTTGGGGTCAAGCCAGCAACCTTGAGCTTCAAGCCAGTGATGTTTGGGCTCAAGCCAGTGACCTTGGGGTCATGTCTATGATCCCATGCTGAAGCTAATGATCCCACACTCAAGCCAGTTGAGCCCATGCTCAAGCTGACAACCTGGGGGTTTTGAACCTGGGTCCTCTGCATCCCAGTCTGACACTCTATCTACTGTCCCACTGTCTGGTCAGGCTACATTTATTTTTAATTTATAAAAATGATTTCCATTCTGTATTTCACTCAGTTTTTTTTAGTTTTGCCTCAATACCTTACTTTCCAAATTGATGATTATTTCTGGATGCACATGGGAGCCTTTGGTTCCAGTTTCAGGTGTGTATCCCATCACCTTCTGCCTATCCATTCTCCCCAACACCTCCCACCATCAGATAACAGTGATGTTCACTCAGTGAACAGCCTGTGTGTATCCTCTTATATACCTATGTGAGTGTGCTTTTGGTATATACAACCAGGAGTAAAATTGCTGGGCTATACATTATGCATATACCGACTGAGTAAGGACTGCAGGGTTGCTCGTTAGAATGGCTGCTTCCTTCTACTTCTGCCAGCAGCACATGAGGATGCAAATTTAGCCATGTCTCTGCCAACATTCTGCATGGTTTAGTGTTCTTTTTGCCATTAATTTAATGTATTTATTATTGCATTTTACTGAATGCAAATGAATTTGAATATTTTATATGTCATCTTTTTTCTTCTCTAAATTGCCTGTTTGTATCCTTTCCTACTTTTTTATTGAAAGTTACTGTTTTTTCCCCCAATTGATTGCAGTTGTTCTTTTCATAATCTAGCTATTGCTCTTGTATTGGTATTAAAAATTCAGTTACCACTTTCCATTCTGTCATTCGTCTGTTAGCTTTGTCTATGGTATAAATGGTTGAACGGTATTCTTCCCTTGTGATCTGTATTGCCTCTTGGTCACAAAGACACTCTGCTCCCCTTCCACACTCCCCATTAACTAAGTTTTCTTCTTTCACAGTGAATCTTTAATTCATCTAGTATCTACATTTGCATATGATGTGAGGAGGTGATCCAGTCATTTTTTCCTTCATTGTAAACCACTTTCCTCAGTATCCACTATTAAGCCACTAATTTTATCTTTATCATATATTAGATAAGTTGTGTGTATATTTATATGTGATTAAGGGAGGAAAATGAGAGAGAGAGAGAGAGAGAGAGAGAGAGAAGAGGGGTAGGTGATGCTGTTAACCTGTAAAATCACAAGTAAGGTGAGGTAAGTAAGTGCCCATCTTACTTCCAGGGTAGACAGACAAACTTCATGCTTACTACACACACTAATCCAACTCTTAAGACCCTCCAGTGCTTGGTCATGGTTTATGAAATAATTGGGGAAGTTTTGTGGCCATTTATAATGTTTTCAGTTGCTTCTCATATTTTTTCTTTTTCTTTTCTCTAACATGTTAATGGGAACAGGACATAATTGATTCAGAAGACATCCCAGGTAGGTTAGAAATAGGCACCAGAGTCACCTAGAGGAAGATTATGGAGAAGGAGTCAGAAAGGCAGGCCTCCCTGCCTAGCCTGTGCTTCAATCCCAGTCTGCAGGTAGAACTGTGTGAAGAAAATAAAGGCCTCCAGTGACTAGGGTTCTTCTGTACCTACTGGCTTTGGTTAGGGTTAGTGCCATTGTAGTTCTGACTTCTCAGCTATTTTCTGTATAAGTTCTAGTCCTGGGTAATAGTTTACTGTAGAGCAGGGGTCCCCAAACTTTTTACACAGGGGGCCAGTTCACTGTCCCTCAGACCATTGGAGGGCCAGACTATAAAAAAACTATGAACAAATCCCTATGCACACTGCACATATCTTATTTTAAAGTAAAAAAACAAAACAGGAACAAATACAATATTTAAAGTAAAGAACAAGTAAATTTAAATCAATAAACTGACCAGTATTTCAATGGGAACTATGGGCCTGCTTTTGGCTAATGAGATGGTCAATGTCTGGTTCCATATTTGTCACTGCTAGATGTAACAAGTGATGTGATGTGCTTCCAGAGCCATGAGGCATGCATCCCACGTCACTGGAAGTAGTACTGTATGTGAGCGATGCCATGCTTTGCGTCTCTCACTGACCACCAATGAAAGAGGTGCCCTTTCCAGAAGTGCAGCGGGGGCTGGATAAACAGCCTCAGGGGGCCGCATGTGGCCCGCGAGCTGTAGTTTGGGGACCCCTGCTGTAGAGCATAACAGGCCAACAGTAGGGTCAGCTAATACCTAACTGGGCTAGTCCAATTAAGTCCTCTGAACAGCCCCCAGACATTGGAGTAGAGCTGACTTTTTGGTGCTCAGTCATCAAAACAAAACAAAACAAAACACTCCAGTATCCTATTCTTCCATATAAGTAAATGTTTCTTTGGGGATATTAAAGTTGGGGGTTATATTGGGGATTGTTTTTTATACCATAAAAAGCTTCAAAGAGACCATATTAAACTTCACTTCAGGAAATGTGTAAACAGAGTGGAAATGCAAGCATTTTTCAAACAAAGACAGTTTGCTGTCCATAGGGTTCCAGTTGTTCCCCTCTGTTCCTTGGGCTTGATGTGTTTGATGCCCCATTTTGGGTGACAGAGGTGAACTGTATGAAACTGGTTTAAAGACAATGACCGGAGGTTGGTTCTAGAAAAGGTTTCCTCTATTATCCCTGCTATTCTTCAACTCCTTTGACCAGTGCCTGCAACATAGTAGGGACTCAATACATGTTTTTTGACTGAATCACCAGGGTGAGAATTCTCTGTTTTAATGAATGATCAAATCAAAGTATTTTGTTTATGGGAATTCTCTGGCTGAGTGGCAGCTCTGGGGTTTTGTACAGGAGGGCATTAGGGGCAGCAGTCTGGTTGGGGGGTTATGCAACTTGGCTTGATGCCACACTTACATAGGTATTGGGGGTAATATTATATATATTCTGATTTATTTTTATTCCCTGAAATATCTGCCCACTCATAGACTCCATGGGCTTTATTCTTTAGTGGGGAAGAGCAGATACTGTTTAAAAGCAAAGCCCTGATTCTGAAGTCATCCTTTCTTCAACCTGAAATAATAATCTTTTTTAAAAGATGTTCATTCGGCCCTGGCTGGTTGGCTCAGCGGTAGAGCGTCGGCCTAGCGTGCGGAGGACTCGGGTTCGATTCCCGGCCAGGGCACACAGGAGAAGCGCCCATTTGCTTCTCCACCCCTCTGCCGTGACTTCCTCTCTGTCTCTCTCTTCCCCTCCCACAGCCAAGGCTCCATTGGAGCAAAGATGGCCCGGGCACTGGGGATGGCTCTGTGGCCTCTGCCTCAGGTGCTAGAGTGGCTCTGGTCACAACATGGCGACGCCCAAGATAGGCAGAGCATCGCCCCATGGTGGGCGTGCCGGGTGGATCCCGGTCGGGCGCATGCGGGAGTCTGTCTGACTGTCTCTCCCTGTTTCCAGCTTCAGAAAAATGAAAACAACAACAACAAAAAAAGATGTTCATTCATTTTAGAAAGGGGAAAAAGAGAGAGAGAGAGAGAAGGGGGGAGGAGCAGGAACATCAACTCCCATATGTGCCTTGACCAGGCAAGCCCAGGGTTTTGAACTGATGACCTCAGCATTCCAGGTCAACACTTTATCCACTGCACCACCACAGGTCAGGCTGAAATCATAATCTTGAAAGCTAGGCTCTGAAGGGAAAGAAGAGGATCTTCTCAATTCTAAAATAATCCCTTTAATTATGAATAGAAAACTTGGATGTCTGAATGTTAAATTTATTTCAGGCTGCAGTAGATGTGCTAAGGGTGGAAAGACCACAGAAGGACTTGCCTTCTTTACTGTTCTGAGAAGAGAGCAGAGAAGAGGGAAATGAAAGGCACAAGAGGCTGGCTGCTCTCCCTTCCTGCATGTGGTCGCTGTGCAGGGGGTGTTGTGTGGGGAATCCTGAAGGTCTGTGTCCCTTCCTGCATGTGGTCGCTGTGCCAGCGGTGATGTGTGGGAACCCTGACAGTCTGTGTCCCTTCCTGCATGTGGTTGCTGTGCAGGCGGTGGTGTGTGGGGAACCCTGAAGGTCTGTGTCCCTTCCTGCATGTGGTCGCTGTGCAGGCGGTGGTGTGTGGGGAACACTGATGGTCTGTGTCCCTTCCTGCATGTGGTCGCTGTGCAGGCAGTGGTGTGTGGGGACCTGAAGGTCTGTGTCCCTTTCTGCATGTGGTTGCTGTGCAGGTGGTGGTGTGTGGGGAACCCTGATGGTCTGTATTCCTTCCTGCATGTGGTCGCTGTGCAGGCGGTGATGTGTGGGGAACCTGAAGGTCTGTGTCCCTTCCTGCATGTGGTCGCTGTGCAGGCGGTGGTGTTTGGGAACCCTGACGATCTGTGTCTCTTCCTGCATGTGGTCGCTGTGCAGGCGGTGGTGTGTGGGAACCCTGATGGTCTGTGTCTCTTCCTGCATGTGGTCGCTGTGTAGGCGGTGGTGTGTGGGGAACCCTGACGGTCTGTGTTCCTTCCTGCATGTGGTCGCTGTGCAGGTGGTGGTGTGTGGGGAAACCTGAAGGTCTGTGTTCCTTTCTGGAAGCTCCAGGGGAGACTCCATCTTGCCATTCCCAGCTTCTGGAGGCTGCTTGCATACCTTGGCTTGTGGTCCTCTTCCTCCGTCTTTACAGACAGCAGTGGCCAGTCAATTCTTCTCACATTACTCTGAGTCTCCTACTCCTGTCTCCACTTTTAAGAACGTTATTGATGACATTGGACCCACCTATATAATCCAGGATTGCCTTCTCATCTCAAAGTCAGGTGATTAGAAACCTTCATTTCATTGGCAACCCTGATTCTTCCTGGCCAAATAACATTCTCTCACACAGCTTGTCTTCATTTTGGGGATTCCAACATGGACAGATAACTTTGGGGGCTGGCTTTTGTTGTGCCTTCCATAGGTGGGTAGTCTGGGACAATATGTATGCCCCTTAGTTTGGCAAAGTACTGGAATGACATGTGCAGATGGTAGTTGTGTAATGGTGGGTGGGTGAGGGCATTTTCACAGTCCTGCAAGGTGTGAAGAGAGCAGCCCTGAGTTCCCAGGCCTTCCACTAGGGAACATAGATGTAAGAGACAGGCCTGAGCTCAGGAGGAAGAGGTTCTCGTGGTGAGGACCTCAGCAGAATCAATGGGGCCAGCTACACCTCAGCAAGCACCAGTCCCCACCATCAGGTATCAGGCCAGACCAGCCTTACTAAGGGCTGCCTGTGAGTCATGGGCCCCCTGGAACCATGTGAGCACATACATGGCTCACCTGCACTCAGAAGCCATCTTGGAAAAGAGGGTGGGAAGAGGTTAGAAATCTGGAATCCTTGAGTGTTAACAGAGAGAGAGTTAGACTACAATTAGACTTCAGTTTTAGTTGTAAATAATTTCTTCCACCATCAAAGGTAATAGGGGTCTAGATAAAGGTGAATTAATTTTGCACAGCATATATATTTTGTTCCCTCTTGTCCAATATAAATAGCAAGCTCTCTGTGTGAATGTGCATGTGTTTTACTTAGATTATGCTTTTATTTGCTGTGTGCTTGAAATTGCATTGTCCTGCCAACAAGTACTTGTACTTACTGAGTTCATCTGAGGAAGGGTGCGTGTGACATTGGACCCACCTATATAATCCAGAATTACCTTCTCATCTCAAAGTCAGGTGATTAGAAACCTTACTTTCATTGGCAACCCTGATTCTCCCTTTGAATCGCTCCCTGAAGCCAGCCCCCACTGTGGCAGTCAGTTGTGGTCAGTCCAGTAGGAAATACCATTGTTCAGAACACAGCTGTTCCATTCGTACTGAATAGGTAAGTTCGTTTGTCTATGTATATTTAAGTTTAATTAATTGTTTCAATTGTATCTGTTGCTGCTGTTCTGTAACACTTATGCTTACCCCTCCAGGTCAAGGATCCAACCTGTCACGTCTTGTCTCTTTAGTCTCCATTAATCTAGGAAATGTCCTGAATTTCATTGTCTTTGTCATTTTTTATGGTGACATTTTTGAGGAGTATAATCATTCTGTAGAATGTACCTCAATTTAAATTTGTCTGAAGTTTCTTCAGATGTGGATAGAAGTGATGTACTTTTGGCAGGAGACCACTGAAGTGTCAAGTACTTCCTAATGCATTCCATAAAGAGGCACATGGCATCTTTGTGTTCCAATATTGGAGATATGAGCTTTAATTTCTTAGTTAAGGTGGTATAAGTATAAAATAACACTTACCCCTTTCAATTAACAAGTAATTTGTGGAAAGATAATTTGAGATGATGTAAATATCCTTTTTGACTTTAGATGTTCAGCCATGAGAATGGTACAGATCATCTTAGTTGTACCAGAAACATTATGTTTGCTGTACATTAACATGTCAGGAATTTGTTCTGGAGAAAGAGTTTATTTTTAACAAACAACTTGGGAGTTAAAGGAATAGGGAATTCACACTGAAAAATCTATTTCATACCTCTAGCAATTGGTTGGTTGTGAAGCATACATTTAAAAAAAACTCGAGGGAGATGATGTCAGAGTAATGGCAGGGTAGGAAGTGATACCAATAAATCTCCCCCAAAACTCAAGAAGATCTTCAACCAGAAACAGAGAAACCTATACTTGGAGCCTCCAGATGCTTTGCAATACACCCGAAGGTATGGTCGAGTGAAAAATTGGCTAAATATATAACCAAACCCCGAAGGAATTAGGGAGTAAGAAATGCTCCACCTTCCTCACTAACCTAAACAGGGCGGCTTTCTCTGATAACTGTGAATATAGAAACTGAGGTGGGCAAAGGGGGTGAAGAGATCCAGGCCATGGCATAAATGGCCGAACCAGGCTGTGGCACGGAGTTCCAAGCTGAGGAAAAACTGATCCTGTGGCAACCCGAGCAATATAAGCTAACACTCGCGCCAAACCCAAACAAAGAAAGACAAGCGGGGCAGCCATTTTACCCGATCTCCTGGTCAGTGCACAGTTAGTGGGTGAGAGATTTCTTCCTAAGCCCCGGGAGTGGGTGCCCGTGTTACCCCACAGAGAGGCAAAGTCAGAGGCCTTTCTGTGGGCTGAAAGCAGAATCTCTGGGCAGCCCCAGCACCCTGGGAAAGCCACGCACAGGAGGGAGCAAGAAATAATTCCAATGGTGGAAATTTTCCGTGCTGGTGGGGGTTTCACTCAGAGGGAAACGTGGCCGGCCTCATATCCTGGTTTGCGTGCACAGATCGTGAGTGAGAGATTCCTCCGAGTGCCTCGGCAGTGGGCGCCCATGTTATCACACAGAGGGGCAGAGTCAGGGGCCTTTGTGTGGCCAAAGCGGAATCTCGGGCTGCCCCAGCGCCGTGCAAAAGCCATGCACGGGGACGGAGTGAGAGCCAATTCCAACGCTACAACTTTTCCATGCAGTTGGGGGATTCAATCAGAGCGTGAGACTGCTGGCCGGATATCCTGGTCTGCGCACGTAGATAGTGAGTGAGAGTTTCCTCCAAGCGCCCCAGAAGTGGGCGCCTACCTGTGTTACCGGACAGAGTGGCAGAGCCAGAGGTCTTTGAGTGGGCGGAAAGCCCTCCTGATTATGCTAGCAGCTATGACTGACTGAGCCTTACCCAGAGCCCTGTGCTGAATGGAAATAGAGTGGGGAGTTGCCAGCTCTTTGAGCCTCTTACTATCCAGGCAGAGGCAGCAGCAACCCCATAGCTGGATTATCAGGCTACTAATTGAGGAAGGAAAGACTAGGAGAAATGCTCCAGGAACACGGACCCTCTCACTGTCGGAGCCTATAAATGCTAATGATCCTCGACTGCCAACGAGACTAAAGCACAATACATGACATTGCCATAGAGACTTATCAACTGCAAACCTCTACCTGAGCGTGCCAAAGGGGCAGAACCCAGGGTACAGAGTCACCAACCAGGAAGAAGGAGAGAAAAGAAAAAGCAAGAAGATAACCTCTCAAAATCAAGAATAATCTGCAGACTTTATAACCTATCCCATTTTATTATATTTGTTTATTTTTTTCTCTTATCTTCATTCTTGATACTTTTTTTCCTCCTCCAATTTGGCTGATTAACTCTCTGCCGGTCTTCCTCTCTCCTCTCCTTGAACTACACTACCCATAAGTGTTACATCTTCCATTATCTTTTCTCTCGTCTTCCTTTCTCTCTATGAGGGTTGCACTCCAAAACCCTTAACTCTCTCTCTCTCTCTCTCTCTCTCCTTTATTTTTTCTTCTTTTAGTGGTTCCCTCTTTTTTCTCTCTCTCTCTTTCTTTTCTCCCTCTATATTAGTTTCTTCCTTTCTCCTTTACATCTCCTCTCATTCAAACCTCAATAACAAACAAATTATCTTATCTAGGACTCAAACTTATGCTTGTGGCATTTTGGGGGATTTTTACTTCACCTTTTTAACTAACTAGCAGTGCTAGCATCCCTGGCTCTCCAATTTATCTAGTTCTTGTTCCAATAAATACAATAGTAATTTTTTAATTTGTCCCCCCATTTTTCTGTTTTCCTCTTATTCCTCTCATCATAACTCTTAGACTACCAACACCTAAAAGCAAATCATTTTATTCTTGACCCAAATTTTTTTCTTATTTGCTTTTTGTGGGTCCATACCCCCTTTTTTTTCTTTTTTTTTTTTTTTTTTTTTTTTTTTGCCTCTTTATTACCTTTCCTCAATTCAGGCCCTAAATCACAGGTATTGTTTGTTATAATTCACAGTTCACCACAAGATTTTCTAAAGAAAGAGGTGAGAGGAGAGGAGAGGAAAAAAGGAGGGGGGGAATAATTTCCTTTTTTTAAAATTTTTA
Organism: Saccopteryx leptura; assembly: GCF_036850995.1. Classification (NCBI taxonomy): domain Eukaryota; kingdom Metazoa; phylum Chordata; class Mammalia; order Chiroptera; family Emballonuridae; genus Saccopteryx; species Saccopteryx leptura. The sequence goes on along the minus strand of NW_027095777.1, from coordinate 568 downwards.
TTTTATTTTATTTTTCTTTATTTCATTATGATTTTTTTTTAAAAAAACAACTCTTCGATTTTTTATTTTTTAATTTTTTTTAACTTTTTATTCTTTATTAAATCTCATTAATACTATCAACAAAACCACCCTAAGATGCCATTAAGGAAGAGAAAATCGAATATCATGGATACAAAAGAAAGAGAGGTAACACAGCTAGATGAGGAAAAATCTATGGAGAAAAAATTTAATATATTGGAAACCTTGAAGCTAAATGACAGAGAATTCAAGATAGAAATCCTAAAAATCCTCTGAGATATAGAAGAAAACACAGAAAGGCAATTTAGGAAGCTCAGAAAACAACTCAATGAACACAAAGAATATATGTCCAAGGAAATTGAAACTATAAAAACAAATCAAACAGAGATGAAAAACTCAATTCACGAGCTGTAAAATGAAGTAACAAGCTTAGCTAATAGAACAGGTCAGATAGAAGAGAGGATTAGTGAAATAGAAGACAAGCAACTTGAGGCACAACAGAGAGAAGAAAGAGACTCAAAAATTAAAAAAAATGAGATAGCCCTACAAG
>NW_027095776.1:0-64938 GCF_036850995.1 Saccopteryx leptura | reverse complement strand
TTCCATTAGTACCACACTTATTCAAGTGTCTGTCTTCTTTCATCAGTAATCGAGCAGATTTTCTTTTTTCTTAAACACTAGTTGGCCCTCGCTGGTGGTTCAGGGGATAGAGCATCGGCCTAGTGTATGAACATCCTGGGTTTGATTCCTGGTCAAACCCAGGAATCAAACATGAGAAGCAACCATCTGCTTCTCTCCTCCTTCTTTCACTTTTTCTCTCCCACAACTAGTGGCTCAATCCATTCAAGTGTCACCCTGGGCATTGAGGATGGCTTGGTTGGTCAGAATGTGACAGTCTCTGGCACTAAAACTAGCTTGGTATTTGAGCATCGGCCCTAGATAGGGTTGCCAGTTGGATAATTGTTGGAGGTGCATGCAGGAGTCTGCTTCACTATTTCTCTTTCTCTCACCTAAGAAACAAACAAGCACACTAGTTATTTGAGTGATTTTGCCAGGTGCTGACTGCTTATAAGATTCTACTCCAGATCTTTTTAATCTAGAATTCAGAGATGCCCTGGAGAGTTTTATGGATAATCTTTAAAGGTCTATCAACCATCTGAAATATTATGCAAATTATTCAATATATATATATGATATATATATTATATTTGTGATATATATATATATATATATATATATATATATATATTTGTGATTGATCACCCCAGGCAAAAGGTGTAGCTTTCTGCTGACTTTCAAGGAATCTGTCGTCCTCTTACTGGTCTTCTTCTCCCCTCCAAACTCTTCATTAGTACCTGGGCTTCTCTCCTGAAGCACTATTCTGATATGGTCTCCAGTTCATAGAGACTTGTCTGACTCCTCTCAAGGTCCTCCTTGATTCTGCCCCACCCCACTTTCCCAGCCTAATTTTACACTGTCCTGCCTTGAGCCCTCTGCCCTAGATAGCTTGCTCTCCTCTGTCGTACTCCTGACTGTCCTCCTGCACTTGGCAGGATTCTATGTGCTGGAAGAGTCATGTGGACTGTCTCTGAGACACTCCTGGGGAGCTGCAGAGGGTAGTGCAAAAGATGGAGGAAGCTGGGTGTAGGTTGATAAATGTATCCAGGGGTTTCTTGTCATCCGACCTGGAGAGGTAGGGTTTTAGAGCAGGGGAATCATGGAATGTGTGTTCTGGAGAAGAACCCTTAGAGATTTCATGATCTAACTTAATCAGCAAAGAAGATGGAAAAAAAGTGGTGGTCTGGCTGATATTTTGTATCTTTTGGCTCATGGAGAGTGATGGAAGGGCTCAGAGGTTGGTGGCGAGCAAGCAGCCACCTAGTGTGGGTGGAGAAAGGACCTGCAGTCAGTAGCACAGAGACCAGCAGGAGGAAGCTGGCCAGTCAAGCCGCTAATCTTCATTGAACAGCTACTTCATATCTGACAGAACTCTATCAATGGGTCTGAATTTTATAAGCTAGATTTTAGTCACAAGGAAGAGACTAAATGTATGGAGTTTGTGGTAAAGGGCTTGGACATTGGCCAGATAATCAAGACAGGGATTCAATTACAGGGGTCCAAGGTAGGAATCTCACTTTTCACAAAATTATGCAAGAGGACAACTAGACTTCTTAAACTGGAAAGATGAATGGAATAGGAATAGCAACAAGGCTAGATTCCTTGCCTCAACCCCAAGGAATAAATCTTTTTTTTTAATTACATTTTTTTTTTTTTAAGATAAGAGGAGAAAAACTAGTGAGACAGACTTTTGCATGTGCCCTGAACAGGATTCACTCAGCAGCCCCTGTCTTGGGCTGATGCTCCAGTACTGAGCTATTTTTAGCATCTGAGGCTGATGTGGTCCAACGAAGCTATACTCAGTGCCTGGGGTCATGCTTGAACCAATGGAGCCACTGGCTGCGGAAGCGAACGAGGGAGAGAAGAGGGTAAAGTGAAAGACAGTAGCAGATGGTAGCTTCTCCTTTGTGCCCAGACTGAGAATTGAACCCCACATGTCCATACGATGGGCTAATGCTCTATCCACTGAGCCACCAGCCAGGACCAGGAATAATTCTTTAAATAGATAATAGCTCTCATTTATAGAACACTTACTATGTGCTAGGTACTGTTCAAAGTGTTTCATGTGCATTATTTCATTTAACCCTTACAAAAACTCTGTGGAGTCAGATGTACAACTGTCCTCATTTTCAGATGAGGAAACTGAAGAATGGAATGGTTAAAGAAAAATTTGTCCCAGGTCTTGTGGATCTGGGGTTTTAACCCAGGATAGCTGTGTTCAAGCAGGCTCTTAGAGGCCATTGCCAGTTCTGCAGATCTGACTCAGCCAGGCACCCCTCCCTTGCTTCTGTGGTGCCCTCGCTTCCTGCTCTGTGGGTGGCTCCGACTTTATGCATTGGCAAGGCAGACAGAGAGTGGAGGAGAATCAGAGAAAAAGCACCAAAAATGATTCAGGAAAGAAAGGGATTGATGTATGTGGACAAAATAAACAGAGATATTTATAATTGAGCTGGGTGATCACTGGGAAAGGATATGAATGTCCAAGAGGACTGAGAATGGGCTAGATCGGTCTCTTTTTAGGTACTTTGCAGCTGCAGCATCAATATGTGCTTCTTTCTCCGTGGTCTCACGCTGCAGTTCAACAGGGATTTATTGAATGTGGGAGGCTCTGCTTTTAGCTTCAATGTGTTTCCAGAGGCGCTTTCTTAATCAGATCAGTTGTAAAGTAAAAACCCAAGGTTGCTGGTTTTAGCACCTCCATCCTGGCTGATCCATTTTGGTGTCATTGTTGGAAGTCATTAGATGAATGGGATAAGATAGCAAGGTTTTTTTTCTACCTGAACGAGTTCTTAAAGATAATCTAATCTTCATTTTATAGGTGTGACGATTGAGGCTTTACTCACGTTAGGGGATCTACCCAAAGTTGTGTGGTGAAGTTGGTGACAGGGAGGCAGGGAGTCATCCCAATTAGAAAGAATAGCTTGAATGAGAAAAAGCCAGGTCAACCCCAATGCAGATATGCTGAATGACCTTTTTGTACCAGGCCCTCTGAGACCCAGCCATAAATCAGACAGGCCAGGTCCCTGCTCTCATTGTCCTGACATTATCACAGAAGAAATAGGGGTTGGCCAAATCCTTGTTAAACCCAGCTGTCTTTCCTCCTGGCTCTGCAACAAAGTGGCTAAAAGTCAATGGACAAAAACATACAACTTGGCCTACTGTTCCTGATTTAATTCATGACTACTGTCTCACAATCACAACTCAACACAGCCCTGTAACTTTATTCATTAATAGTCTTTGTTTTATGGCTTGTAGTGGTTTAGAACAGTGATTTTTAACCTTTTCCATCTCATGGCACACATAAACTGATTAGTTAAATTTTGCAACACACCAAAAAATATATTTTTGCTGATCTGACAAAAAATAGGTATAATTTTGATTATACAAAAAATAATAGTAGTAATTACTTACTCTTTTTGCTCCTAAATGACTTTTAAAAAACTCAGGTGCCTGTACTTGTATATAGAATTTCTGGTACCAAGAATTAACCAATTAGATGCAATCTTATTATGCGACGTGATCAATAAGATGCAACTCTGTTATATGACCTATATATGTATGGTTCAAGACAGGGCATCCACACTGGATGGTTATTACTGTGTTGGCTGTTGTCATTTTTTATTTGACTATCTAAGGGAAAACAGGTCAGCTCCTCTGACTAAATAGTCAGATATTGCATATTTTAACAATTCTTGTGGCCCAACAGTTGAAAATTGCTGGTTTAGAAGTAATCTCTGAAAAACCTTTGACATTTCTCCTCTTGAGAGATAGAGTCTGCGTCCCCTCCCCTTGAATCGGGGTGGGACTTTGTGACTGCTCCCATGACTAGAACATAGCAGAAGGGACACCACAGTATGAGTTCTGAGGACAGGTTAGAAAAGGCCATGGAGATTTTGCCATTTCTCTTGGGACGTTGGGAGCCTTCAGCTGCTATGTGAAAAGGCCAGTTATCCTGAGGCCACCATGTAGAAAGATCACATTAGATAGACTGCATATGTGTGTGTGTGTGTGTTTGTGTATGTGTGTGTATGTATAGCAGGTCTTTGTTTCATTCTATGTCATTTTGTAATTAGGTTAATGGTAAAATTGGTTTCATTGCATGCTGTTGCTTAAAGTGGCAGAACCTACTGATGACAAGAAGTGTGGATTTACTGTATGTAGATATGCATGCGCATATCCGCCGTCTAATTGCAATTTTATGGGGGACTTGGAATGAGAACTGCCTGGCTAGGCGCACTTAATCCCCAGATTCACGAGCAAAATAAAAGATGATGAAGTCATTGTTTGGGATGGTTTATTAGGTAGCAATTGATAACAGGGACATAACCTGCCAAAGGCACTATTTTACATCTTTCCACAGTTCCCTCCTCATATTCTTTATCACTGCTTTCTCCCTTCTCTCTGAGCTGATAGTCCTGTCTCTTTATCCATTGAGAAAATAGAAGCAAGCAATCAGGAAGTCCTCATCTCTGCCCACAAACCGATCTTCCTACCAGCATCGCTGCCCTAGCTATCTGTCCACCCTCCCGTTGGAAAGAGTAAGGGAGTGAGTGTCCTGTTCCTGTCAAAGGTTACACCCTCTGCATGGGTAGCAGGCCTCATCTTGGCTGACTGATGGCTCCTGCCCTGAGCCTTGAGGGTGTGAGCTTAAGGCACAAGACAGTCAGGTGTGGCTCACTGTGGTGGTGGAGTCCAGGCTTCAGTGGCTCAGACAGTATCCAGTAGCAGTGGCTTGTCTGTGGCAGTGTCCTAGGTGGCATAGGCATTGTCATGAGTTCCAGTTGCATCATTGTGCTGGTGCCCTCAGCTGCCTTGGATCCTGCGCACATTTTAGCTCATTCCCCAGCTGTCCATCTATCTCTGTTAGCCACGTGATGCCCTCAGATGCAGTCCTATTCTGTTTATTATAGCCAGCATTTGCTTGTTTGTTTGTTTTTCCAACCAAGGACTCTAACTTGTAGAGGAAAGATTACTCTTTTTAAAATATTTTTTTTAAAAAAAACTTATTTATTGATTTTAGCAAGAGAGGGAGAGAGAGAGAGAGAGAGAAAGAGAGAGAGAAACATCAATTCATCCCTTTATATGCCCCGATCGAGGATTGAACCAGCAACCTTTGTGCTTTTGGGCAGGTGTTCTAACCAATGGAGTTATCTGGCTTGAGCAGGAAGGTTACTCATTCTATAAAAGGATTTGCTATAGGATTTCTTCCTCCCTCCTTCCCTATTTCCCTCCCTTCCTTCTGAGTTTTCCTCATGTTTGTTTTAAGATAGAAAAATATAAAGCTCACAAAACAGTTCATAATTATACTTTCCAATCACCTTTTGTGGACAATTTCTATCCTTGCCCCTTTAACCAAATAACTAATACATAACACCTTTAGAAAAATTTGAATGGCATCAGAGGTAAGTCACAGAAAGGCTGCATTCTTTCCTAGTCTCTCTCTCTCTAAGGGAAATCACATTTGTATCATCCTACACAGACATATCACATATTTGTAGTACAGAAGTACCCCCTCATCTGTAGGGAACATGATTCAAGCTCCCTGGTGGATGTCTGAAACCATGTGTAGTACCGAATCTTAGTCCACTTCTTCAACCCTGCCCAAGTGTGGCAGCTTCTGCATCAGCAGTATTCTTTACATTTTTTTAGTCCAAACGTCTTCCTGAATTTGTATAATCATCCCTTATCTTCAGTAAATGGCTTGCTGTCCCTGGATTCAGGTGGTCTTTTGCTAAAGTCCTCCTACAGACCCAATGCTTTATGGTGTAACACAGTGCTGTCAATCAGAACCTGATTTCTAGTCCTGTCTTTCACCCACAAATGTAAGGTCTTTTCCATCTTAACTAAGCACTTATTAAGCACTGTGGTTGTAACTTTTGCAGTTTGAGGTGTGACAGCAAAATCAGCCCAAATTTATTTTTCCTTCATAGTTTCACATAGAGAAGATTCATTTTTACCATAGAGCTTAGAAACCTCAGCAACTGTTTTTTTTTTTCCATAGTAAGGGGAGAACTTTCATTTTTCTCACTTAAAGGAAGAACTTTATGGCTTCTTTTTGGTATAACTGGATTTCCAGCATCACCATTCTTGTGTTTCGGGCCATTACTAAATAAGTGAAGGCTACTTGAATGCAGCACTGCAATACAATGATTGTCAATTTGATAACCCAGGTGGCTACTGAGCGACTAATGGACAGGCAGCACATAGAGCAAGGAGATGCCAAAGGGATGACTCACATCCTGAAGGGGATAGAGTAGGATGTGCAAAATTTTTATCATGTTACTCAAAATGGCACATAATTTAAAACTTACAAATTATTTATTTCTGAAATTTTCCGTTTAATATTTTTGGACCATGGTTGACTCTGGGTAACTGAAACTAGAAAAGTGAAACAACAGGTAAGGAAAGACAAACATGACACTACTTGTCCGGTTCACTCACGCATCCATTTCTTCATTACTGGCGCCTAGGTTCTTTCCTAGGGGCAGCGTGATACGCAGAACAGACATACTGTATTTCCTCACATATAAGACACACCCTTTGTTGAAAAATTTGGTGTTTAAAACTGGATGCATCTTATACAGTGGTTGTAGATATTTTTACTTGCTTTTCCCACTTTATTGCACTTATTTTGCACTCATTGTTGTAGATTTTTTTACTTGTATTTCCTACTTTTTTGCACTTGTTGTCTGTGCTCGTTTCACACTTGTTACTGGTATATTATGGCAGGTTAAGTTCTGCCATGTTCTGTCTAGAAATGGCTCAGAAAAGATTTTCATACAGTGCTGAATTCAAGTTAAAAGTGAGCCAGTTTGCAAAAGTGAATGGAAATTGTGCTGCTAAACATAAGTTTGGTCCTCCTCCAACTGAGAAATCAATCCGAGACTGGCTACGGGAAGAAGAAACACCACTGAAAATATCACGACAGAAGAAGGCCATGAGAGGCAAGTCAGCAAAATGGCCTGATTTAGAGAGGGAATTGAAGATATGGATTAAAGAGCAAAGGGCGATTGAAATTCCTGTGTCCACAAAGATGGTTCAGCATGAGACAAGAAGAATTTCTGATGAAAAAGAAGTTACTGATTTTAAAGGAAGACACAATTGGTGCTTCAGGTTCATGAAATGGAGTGGACTAAGCATGAGTACACACACATGACTTGCCCAAAAGGTGCCTGAAAGCTATAAGCAGAAGGTCCTTGAATTTTATCATTTTGTCATTCATTGTTGGAAGACACATCAGTTTGAGTTGGGACAGATTACAAATATGGACAAAGTCCCCCTTCAATTTGATCCAAGTAATAGAACTGTTGATAAGAAGGGGATGAAGATTGTAACTGTGAAGACAAGTGGACATGAAAAGAGCCATTATACAGTTGTTCTAGTTTGTTGTGATGACGGAACCAAGTTGCCTCCTATGCTGATTTTCAAATGCAAAACAATGCCAAAAGAAAGCATTCCTCAAAGAGTGATTGTCCATGTTCATGACAGGGGTTGGATGGATCAAGATGGGATGAAGATCTGTTTGAAAAAGTTTGGAGAAGGAGACCAGGTGGGCTCTTATGCAAACCTGCCCTATTTGTGCTTAATTAGTTCAGGGCACACATAACAAACAAACAAAAAAAAAAACACAAAAAAGATTGTTGCAGGGCAAAAAACAAAACTTGCCATTATACCTGGAGGCTTGACATCCCAGCCCCAACCACTTTATGTCAGCATTAACAAACCCTTCAAAGCTGCCAAAAGAGATGAATGGAACCAATGGGTAAAGTCTTCTGGGGACAATTTGACACCAGCAGGAAGAGTGAAGAAACCAAGTATAGGAGAAGTTTGTACCTGAGTGCAAAGATCCTGGGATAATATTGAGATCGTTGTCAAGTCATTTAACCCTTTGAGTAGTACGAACATTCATGTATGTCCTCGTGCCTCCTGACCAGACAGATAACAAAATTTTTTATTTTAAAAATGTGTAAGGCAACATTTAAAAAAGGCAAATGTATGTTCTTTTTGTTCCCATAAATTGATTATCAAACAAACATGATTTTAAGTTAATAAAACTGTAACTGTAACTAATTTCATTTTTTTTAAAAAAAATCCTCACTACTCAAAAGGTTAAGAAGTGTAGAATTTCAAATGCCATAGATGGAACTGAGGATGAGGCAATATATAAAGACAGTGATTCGTCATCAGATACAGATGAAGACAAGCAAATGGATAGGAGTTTTGACAGTGATGAGGAGTTGTATGAATTTTATGATGAATAAAACTTAAGTTCAATAACTTTATGTGATACATTATTTTTTTTTCAAATTTTGGGCCCCCAAATTAAGCTACATCTTATACATAGGAGCGTCTTATATTTGGGGAAATACATTAATCCCTATCTTCATGGAGTTGATATCCATGGAGCATGTGGTGGCCTTCATGGGGTTCTTCCAAAGCATCCCTTTTCCATGCTCAAATTATGATTCAATTGAAATAAAAATATTTGACATTTACAGTCATTGATCAAAGATTATTCACCTCTATTGTTATTAAATGAAAAGTTGAAAGGTACAGGATACTGTGCAAACCCCATGGCCTTCCATGTGGCCTTCACAGTCAAAGCAGGGCTGATCCAGAGTAGCCTTCCCAATTTGGGGGAGTTGTTCGGTAAGACAATGGGGAAAAGCAGGAGAGAACTCCTGTTCCCTGTTACAACCAGTTATTCTCCTCACATTTGCCAGTTGCTTGAGTTACTCTACTAGCCTTGGGTCAAGTGTGTAATGAGCAGAGAGGTCAGCAGGGTATCACTAACAGGGGCTTTCTCAGATTGAAGGAAACTTGAGAAGAGGGAACAAGTGTTCTATCCTCACAGAGAAGAAAAACAGTAATAATATAATAATCAGCCTCACCTATGGTGGCATAGTTGCTAAAGCAGCAACCTGGAATGCTGAGGTTGCTGGTTCAAAACCCCAGACTTGCCTGGTCAGGGCACATACGAGAGGCAACTACTACAAGTTGATGCTTCTTGCTTCTCTCCTCCTTCTCTCTATCTATCCTCTTTCTAAAATCAATAAGTAAAATCTTTTAAAAACTAGTAATATTATAATCAAATATGTAAAGGTAGAATTTCCATTGTGACAAGTCCTATAAATGGGAGGAGGGGGGTCATGGTAACTTAATTATTTATTGATGGACATTTCAGTTGTTCCCTTATTTTCTTCTTACAAAATAAGCAACAATAAACATCTTGGGACAGAGATCTAGAACACCTGGGACACATATTGCTCACTAGCTAGGGATAAGTGAATTTTCAGGAGTAGAGTTATTGGATCAGAGAAAATGTGCATTTCAAATTTTGATAGCTGTTGCCAAATCACTTTCCAAGACTGCTGCACCCATTTGCGTTTCCATCGGCAGTGTAGGAAAGTTGTTGCGGGCTAAAACAATGGATTTGCAAAATCTTTTTCGATGATTCAGCTAGATTGTTCAATGTAAACAAATCATTACCACTAAGTTAAGTTTGCAGAGTTTGCTGGGAACTTTACTTGTATGATCTTAGTTAATTATTATTCCTCTGAGGAGGCTATCCTGATTTCCATTTCAAAGAAGTGACACTGCCCAAGGTCACAGAGTTGCAAATGACAGTGAAGGTGTGACTCCAGGCAGTGTGGTTCCTGCAAAGGTTCTCATAAACTTGGACACCAATACTCCTGTACTACACAAGGCACCAGCTGTGTGACCCCTGGTGGCCATGCACAGAAGATTGTCATAGAATGGTGGTGCTGTAGAAATATGAATTCTTGTAGGAAAAGGTGCTGTGTTCATGTAAAAGTTCCTGATAAGAAAGACTGTGAAAGACAATATGTGGTGTATATAAGAACTGCTAAATAAAATGTTTTCCAAAGATTTGCATAAAACAGCAGTGGAATTCAATAAGTAGTCTTGGGAAAACTGGGCAGAGGCATTCAAAAAAATGAAACTAGTCATTCTTCTTATACTGTACAAAAGAACAAACTCAAAATGCATGAAAGGCTTAAATGTAAGACTTGAAATCATAAAAATCTCAGGAGAAAACATAGGCAGAAAAGAATCTCAGAAATTTCTCATAGCAATATTTTTTTCCTGATACTTTGTCTTGGGAAAGGGAAATAAGACAAAAAAATAAATAAATGGGATCACATCAAACTAAAAAGTTTTTGCACTGCAGATGGAGTCATTAAGAAAATGAAAAGACAACCCTCTGAATGGGTGAACATATTTACCGATACATCTGATAAGGGGTTAATATCTAAAATTTATAAAGAATTTATAAAACTGAACACCAAAAAACAAACAATCCATTAAAAAATGGGCAAAGGACCTAATAGGCACTTCTCTGAAGTGAACATACAGATGGGCAACAGACATATGAAAAGATGCTCAATGTCATTAATCATCAGAGAAATGCAAATTAAGACCACAATGAGATATCACCTCACATGTATCAGAATGGCGCTCATCAATAAATCAACAAACAAGTGCTGGCTGGCGAGGATGTGGAGAAAAGGGAACCCTCGTGCATTGTTGGTGGGAATGCAGACCGGTGCAGCCACTGTGGAAAGCAGTATGGAGTTACCTAAAAAATTAAAAATGGAACTGCCTTATGACAAGCAATTCCACTTCTGGGAATATATCCAAAGTAACCCAAAGCCCTAATTCAAAAAATATATGGATGTCTATGTTCATTGCAGCATTATTTACAATAACCAAAATTTGGAAGCAGTCCAAGTGCCCATCAGCAGATGAGTGGATTAAAAAGCTGTGGTACATATACACAATGGAATATTACTCAGCCATAAAAAAGACAGAAATTTTACTTTTTATGGCAGCATTGACAGACCTGGAAAGTATTATGCTAAGAGAAATAAGCCAGTCAGAGAAAGACATATACCATATAATTTCACTCATATGTGAAATGTAATGACCGAAATGAACTAACAAGCCAAACAGAGACAGACTCATCCACAGAGAGCAGGCTGAGAGCTGTATGGAGAGCTGGGAGCTGGGAGCTGGGTCAGGGGATGTAGAGTGATTGAGAAAGAAGAAAGAAAGAGAGAGAGAGAGAAAGAAAGAAAGAAAGAAGACAAGAAGAAAGAGAGAGAGAGAGATGACAGAGAGAGAGAGAGAGAAGAAAGAGAAAGAAAGAAAGAAAGAAAGAAAGAGAAGAAAGAAAGAAAGAAAGAAAGAGAAGAAAAGAAGAAAGAAAGAATAAAGAAAGAAAGAAAAGAAAGAAACAAAGAAAGAAAGAAAGAAAGAAAGAAAGAAAGAAAGAAAGAAAGAAAGAAAGAAAGAAAGAAAGAAAGAAAGAAAGAAAGAAAGAAAGAAAGAAAGAAAGAAAGAAAGAAAGAAAGGGAGAGAGAAATAACTCATAAAAAAAAGAAATATCAGCTGGGTTTTCATGCTTGCTGGTTGTTTAAAATGTTTATTCATGGTGAACAATGTTTATTTATTGAAAGTACCATCTATTTCATTCAAATTACCTCCATAACTGAATACTTATATGTGTGCTTTATTGAATATTCTTAAATATTTGCCCAAACCACAATTTATTCACAGTTATGATTACTTTCTTAGAGTAAAAAAATTGCTTAAAAGGAACTTAAAAGCAAATCGACATTTCTGTAGTTTGTGAACATCTGCAGTGCTTTCTGCATATTAGCTGCTAGATATTTCTGCCTTAACAAATGGTTAGCTATTCTAATTATTTTTGGTCAATAAAATACTTAAAATTTATGCAGCATCTCTTTTATTGTGTCAGCTAAGAGCAGCAGCTCTTGGCTCTGGGACATACTGGTAGTAGATGGATTTTGAAATTTTTAAACACTTCCGCTTTGCGCCAGCATTTAATTAGCTGAAACTGCATTTATTTCTCTGTACATTCCAGCGCCATGAACATTAGGTCTTAAATAATCCTGAGCTGAGCAGATGCCAGTATGACCTGTGAAATAAGCAATAAACAAACTGATGGAGTTTTATTCACTGTACTGTGGGCTCCAAGGGGTTGGATTTGGACATTTTACTGGTATCCATAAAGGCTCATTGGCCCCTTGATTGATGCATGCGACTATGTACTTATCTGGTGTAAGGGAGGATGAACACTCCAGAAGTCTGGAGGCCTAATTGGGAAGCCTTAATGTTCTCACCTGTAAAGCGGGGTGCCAGGGGAGGGTAGAGCACTGGATGATGACTCCTAGGTCCCCTTGGGCTCTCTCATCTATGATTCCATGATTCTGATTGTTGAGTCCCACAGCTGGGAGGGACTTTCAACACCCCTTCTCATTCTGCAGGGCCAATTACTTTGTTGCTGTTGACTTTTGAAAGAAAGAAAGAGAGAGAAAGAGAGAGAGAAAGGAGAGAGGAACAGAAAGGGACAACCAGATGAAAAGGAGATGAGAAGCATCAACTTATAGTTGCGGCACCTTAATTGTTCATTGATTGCTTTCTAATGCCTAGACTAGGCGGCTTCAGTCGAGCCAGTGTGTGGGTGCTGTCAGATTTTTTCCCCATTCTCCTCCTATTTGGCCTTAAACCACTTATGCTTCTCTTCCAGGGGATAACTGTGAGACCATTTGGAGGGCAAACCAATCATCATCTATCCCTTCATTCTTTGGTGACCGTGGAGGTGGCAGGAGTCATCATGTGTGAATGGAAGACGTCAGGCTGAGACCTGCCATCCCTCTCTCCTCTCTTTGGTTTGACTTTTCCCTTCTCCTGGTCACAGTTCCTGACTGTTGTAAACTGAAGGACCTGCACCCTAAGCTCTCCTCTGTCCTTCCTGCCCATGTCAGATTAAGGTGGCTGGTGACAGAGGTCAAGAAGGCTCTCCAATAGCTTGGCTTGGAGGCGCTGCTTTGTTCACCGCTGACTCCCACTTCAGGGACCGAGTAGTTGAAGTCTGGAGGACAGGTTGAGTAGCTCTCTTAAGAGAAAAGTCTAGGCAAAGGTTGCCTTTTGTTCTTTCTTAGCTGTAAGGGAGACATTGACTTTATACCTTGAGAGGAAATATTTGACTTAGGGTGGAGGTTTACAGATTTAAGTTAATTAGAAAAAGTCACCTATTGGATAAACAATATATAGTATCTGGTTTCTAACTCATGTTTTTTCTTTGTTGTTGTTTTACTTAATTAAATGCTCATAAAATCATAATGTATAAGATATTCTAGTAAAAAGTAAAGATTTATTCCCTCCTCTATAACCTCTTCATAGTTTGATACCCGGTTCTATAGTTTTTGGATCATACTTTGCCTTATTAGCATATCAATCACTGGGGAACATTTTTTTAAAAAAAATTTTCTGTTGCATGAGGAGTTTTAGAACTGTTTCTATATATATTTCTGCAACACTGATTCCAAATCTAAAATCCATTTCTTGGTGCATGCTCCATTTTTTTATGCAATTTTAATTTCTTTTTGTTATAGTTAATGGCATGCACTGGTTTTTAAATTGGAGTTAAAGGGCAACGACTCTTGGATTGAACATAACCACAAGGCAATTAATGTTTTACAAACATTATTTTTACATAATTTTAGTTGTTTTAAATGTAAAAAATTATTTTCTGATAAAAACACCCTCTTATTTTGTTTTAAGATTGAATCATGGCTTCTTTGAGTAGGCATAAATATATGAATAGTCCTGACACCTTCTGTCATATATGTGGCTGTTACACATTTCAACATCAAAGGCGCAATATTTTATCATTTGTGACACATGCATATATTGCCTATTTTCAAGTTCCTCTTGGCGATCAAGACAAGAATTGGGCTCCTCATATTGTGTGTCATAATTGTGAGGAAATGTTTCATGATAGGACAAGAGGAAAATGCAAAGGAATGCCTTTTGGTATTCCCATGGTTTGGCGTGAACCTAAGAACCACAGCAGAGACTGTTATTTCCATCTGATCCATACAAAGGGCATTGGCAAGTAAAAACAGCATATGATCGCATATCCTAATATTCCTTCAGCAGTATGACCTATCCCACACTCTGAGACATTCTCGTTTCCAGTTTTCAATGGTTTTATTTCTTCTAAGGATGAAGAAAGTGAACATGGTGATCAAGTGTATTTTGATAAGATGCATGAGGAAATGGTTGTAGAATCTGAAGGGTCTTCTGATGATGCCAAGCAGTCATTAAGCCCTCAGCAGTTTAGCCAACCTGAATTGAATGACTTAGTAAGAATGACATAAAAATTGTCCTCGACTTTCTGAAGTATGAGGAGCATAACTGGATCATTTGTATGGATCTTAAAATGGTAAATTTCCTGCTAGGACAACAGAGAGGTTGCACGAAGTATCCCTGCTTTCTGTGTTTGTGGGACAGCCGAGCTCAGGAGAAACACTGGACACAGAAGGAGTGGTTGAAACATGAAGCTCTGGAAGTAGGGATGCAAAATATTGTGAATGAACCTGTAGTTAATTGAGACAGGATCATTTTTCCCCCAATTCATATCAAACTTGGCTTAATGAAGCAGTTTGTTCAGGCTTTGAATAGAGAAAAGTGAATGCTTTAAACATATTTTTCTGCTTTTCCTGCCTTGTCTTTCAAGAAGAAAAAGCAGGTGTATTCGGCCCTGGCCGGTTGGCTCAGCAGTAGAACGTCGGCCTAGCGTGCGGAGGACCCGGGTTCGATTCCCGGCCAGGGCACAAAGGAGAAGCGCCCATTTGCTTCTCCACCCCTCCGCCGCGCTTTCCTCTCTGTCTCTCTCTTCCCCTCACGCAGCCTAGGCTCCATTGGAGCAAAGATGGCCCGGGCGCTGGGGATGGCTCTGTGGCCTCTGCCTCAGGCGCTAGAGTGGCTCTGGTCACAAATGGCGACGCCCAGGATGGGCACAGAGCATCGCCCCCTGGTGGGCAGAGCGTCGCCCCATGGTGGGCGTGCCGGGTGGATCCCGGTCGGGCGCATGCGGGAGTCTGTCTGACTGTCTCTCCCTGTTTCCAGCTTCAGAAAAATGAAAAAAAAAAAAAAAAAAAAGCAGGTGTATTCGATGACCTCAAATTCGAACCCTCATACGTGACAAAGAATTTCCAGGAAGGTGAATAAGGAGGAGAAAGCAGCATGGCAGTTTTTGTGGCAGTTACAAAGAACTTCTTTGGCAACCAGAAAGCAGAAAACTATGAACTTCTGGTTCAAAGAATGCTGTTGGCTTTCGCGACATTGGATGTAACATGAGCATTAAGATTCACTTCCTGAACAGTAACCTTGATAAATTTCCCAAAAATCTTGGAGCTGTTAGTGATGAGCAGACTACTGCTGGAGCATCAAACGAGATTGTCCTCATCAAGTACACAAACGCAAGAGCTACAAAAGCAAATTTTTGCCTATATAGAATTTAAATAATTTATGGCACACAAATTTTATGATTAAAATAATGTTTTAATATGTTCTATTTTGAAATTGTAGACAAATTCTGATGCAATAATATCTTTTAGTGTATTTACTGCATTATATAAATTATTATATTTTCACAAAGATGATGCCCAAGAAGACATTCTACTTCATTATGTTAAACTAAATGTTGAAAATTTTACAATAAGATGAAAACGTAAAATCTTGGATTGCAAAAAAACTATAGCTTACAGAGAAAAACCAATGTCAGATTTGAGATCAGCACACTCGAATTAGGTAAGAACACATGTTTTTGTGGACACAACAAAATTTTGTTCCCCATTGTATAATTAAAGGAAATAATTTAAACAGAATGATGGTGTCCCATCCACCTGCACTCACTCAGAGAGTGGGACACTCATGGCAGCTCAGGAATAATAAATGACAGTTGAGACAGAATTCATAAATCACCACAAAGATACTCTTTTATAACCACTTCATAGTAATTAGACACAAACTTTACTTAATTTTGTCTTACAACATTAGACTGCTTTTTGATTGTATGCCTATTCTTATCCAAATTTTTATTTTTAAATTGGACTTAGTAAACATGGTAGCTTTTTTGTAGTCTTGTTGACACTCTTGTTAAACTAGGTAAAAATCACTCACTACAATTGATATACATACTTCGCAGAATTTTTGGTAAGAGTACACTTTTTGTTTATTTTTCAATCACATGTCCTGTGGTTGTAACCTCTCAGTTTCTCCTTGAGAGTGATGATGTCATCTTACAGAGCAGTGGCCTTCCTTAACAAAGAAATGTTTTGTTAAATAAATGCGTTCTTGGCCCTGGCCTGTTGGCTTAGCGGTAAGGTGTCTGTCTGTCGTGTGGAAATCCTAGGTTCAATTCCTGATCAGGGCACACAGGAGAAGCGACCATCTGCTTCTTTGCCCTTCCCCCTCTCCCTTCTTTCTCTTCTTCTTTTCCACCCGCAGCCATGGCTTGATTGGTTTGAGTGCATTGCCCTGGGTACTGAACATGACTTCGTGCCACCTCTGCCTCAGGTGCTAAAAATAGCTTGGTTGTGAGTATGGCCCCTGATGAGCAGAACATCAGCTCAAGACAGGGGTTTGCTGGATGGATCCAAGTCAGGGTGCATGTGGGAGTCTGTCTCTCTATCTCGCTTCCTCTCACTTATATTAAAAAAATAAATTAAATGCATGGAAGGTTTTAGGGAGTAATAAAGGTAGTTTACATATGTCTGTATATAGATTTCCGGTTTTTTTTTTTCAAAGAACTTTCATATTATTTATCTCATTTGTTCCTAAAAACAGTGCTATCCTTCAGTACAGAACCTGTCTTGTTTTCACTACATGGAGGCAAATAGTCCTAACAATCATTTTTAAGTTACTAAACAAACATAAATCAGCTCGAGTGAATTATCTAAGGAATTCCCACCCTCAACCTTCAAAACTGAGTGTTCTATGTCAAAGACTAAAGTTATTTTTCCTAACACAGTATTTTTATTTGTTGTTTTTAAATACTTATTAGACTTTAATGTCATTGTTCTTTAACCATTATGCAAGAATTTAATATCTGATTATTATGATAAAAATTTCTGCTTGCTTAGTAGTTCTTTGTTCTTGGCCTTTGCCATTGCCTGTCTAATTTCTGAGAAACTGAATTTAAAACTTTTATGTGGGGCACTTTTTCCCGAGGGGCCTGAGAGACGGATGGTGTTGCAGCAAACTCTATTGTGAGCCTGTTGTCTTTGGAGCATAGAGAGTCAATTATTTCCTCCTGGTGCCCAGTTTGAAGGGGAACCTGTCAGACAGCAGCAGTGTAATGTTGTTTAAAATAAATATTTCATCGAAATAAAAGCATGTGGGAGAAACATCTTTTTCACTTTGTTGACAGGTTGACTTTGCTTTCATTAAAAAACAAAACAAAACAAAAACGTTTAAAATTCTTGATAGTTCGTGTTTAAAGGATTAATCCTCCGATCCATCCTTTCCTGAGCCATTTCATGGAGGGTGTGAGGGTGTCTGGGTGCAGGGATTGCCGGGGCATGGTGTGGGAATTAAAGTGAACGTGTGTGAGAAAGTGTTGCACACATTATACACGTGTAGAGGCAAGATGTGTTAGCTTCTGAGGGCTTTTGTAACAACAGGCTGGTTGGCTTAAAACTGTAGACATGTATCGTTTCCTAGTTCTAAAGGCCAGAGGTCCAAAATCAAGGTGTCAGTAGGGCCTTGCTCCCTCTGACACCTTCCAGGGAATTCTGCCTTGCTGGCAATTGCTGGGTCCCTTTAGGTCTGGAGAGGCCTCTGTCCCAGCTTGTAGACATGTCGCTCCAGTCTGCTCGTGTGTGTTCACACTGTCTTCTCTCTCTGTGTGTCTGTCTCTGTGTCCAAATCCCTGCTTTTGTAATAACACCAGTCATGTTGGATCAGAGCCCACCTGCGATGACCTAATTTTGACTTATTTCCAAAATTATATTAGGTGACATTACAGGTGCCAGGGATTAGGATGTGCTGTTATTCGGCCCACCACGGGTAGTGTGTGTAACTGACGTGGGTCTCCCTGCAGGCACAGGAAACCTCCCTACCCTGGACTGCCCTTCTTTTGGAGAGAGGATTTGTTGCAGCAAGTGGACTCTTGGTTTGTTGTTATGAAGGCCCTCAGCACTTTTCCTGACCACTGGTATGTTGGTAGGGAGAACTGGAGAGACTGGTCTTCATATTGCCTGAGACCTCTGCCCCCACCCAGGGAGTCTGAGTTACCTGCCTGGGCCCACAGGGATGCCCTGATGGTGTCGTGTAGTGTTGCTGTGTTCCTGTCAAAGAACAAAGGATTTCTCCTTGTCTTTGGACTTGGTTTTGCTCTGGACTCAGGAACAGCAGAACTCTATTTATTTGCAGAAAGTCTCACAGTAACCTTATGTTAATGTCTTTACCTCTCAGCAAATCCTTTCCTAAAGGTTCTGCTTTATCTCCAGGTATACTACTACTACAGAGAGGCCACAGGGGAAAAGAGGGAGCTGATGACCACTCAGGATGCTTGCCCTAGCTCACAGAGTAACTATTAATTAGTTCACTGTTCTATCCAGGGCAAGGAGGAAGCTTTGGCTTGGCTTTGAAGTCTTCCTTGAGGCTTCCTCTAGCCTATAAGCTTCTGAGGATGTGGTTTTCTCCATTTGATCCTTGGAATTTGCCCGAGCTGTTTGCTGTTGATAAGGTTTTGGGAAAATGGTGTAATTTAACAAAGGGTATTGGTTTTACTTTCCTGGTGCTTCCTTAATTAGGCTGCTGACACCAAGCAAGGCAGGATTTTGTCATTCGGAACAAGGATCAGACTGTAGTTGGGTCCAAACTTGGAGTCACTAAATACCTAGGTGATTTTCCTGTACGCTGTTAGCATTTAAATTAGAATTTACCAACTTGGCTTGTATGCAGAATTTTCCCTTCTTTCACTTTGTCTAAACAGGAAGCACTGGTGTGGAGAGTTATCAGAATATTTACAAAAAAAGTACGGTTAGTAACAAAATACATTCCTCTTTTTATCTTGTGTTAGTTCTTAATTCCCACATGTATTTTTTCTGAGACAAGGGGTTCTTCATCTCTTCTGAATTCCAGGAAAGTCATTTAATCTCTTCTTTGGGCTATGTTTATGGTGTAGATAATGTCCTTTGATTCATTATGCAGAGGACAGATGTATTGTCTTCTGGGGATGTCTCCAGCTGCCCAGGAGTTAATTTGGGTCATTGTCTTACTGCATTCTGGTGCTTTCCACTGGGGAAACATAACCTGGAAAGATGTTGGGAATGGTGTATGAGAACCAGCTGAACAGGCTGTACTGCTGTGGAACAGGAGTGTTCCCTTCTGACCAAGGGCAACCCCTGAGATATGTAAGCCAATGGACGGGATTGTCTATTGCAAGTCATCCCCCAAATAGTTCTTACATCATTGGCATCTACTATTGCAGGAACACTTGAGCACTTAGGAGATGACTCACCAAGGAGCAAGAGAGTGCTACTGCAGAGCCCGAGAGACGGCGGATCTGGCTACAGTTATTTGTCCTATGGACCCAGGGGCTCATATTTATAATATTGCTAAATTGCAAACACCTGCTATAATATAATGTGACTTCTTTTTTCTGTTAAGATAAATGTTCCTGAGCTGTGTGATGGAATAAAGATGTGTCATGGTGTCAGAAGAACGGGATGGAGGTGACTCAAATAAAACTGGAAGGGTTTACTCATCTGCTGTCCCTCAGGAAGCCAGGACTCCTCAGGGCAGTGTCAGGGCTCGGATCGGGGGAGGGCAAGCAGAGTTCTGCTCATGTTCATGTGGTTTTCTTTGTGAATTGCACTTGAATTTGGGGGCTGTTCTTGTTTTCCTTCCTTTTGTTTGGGGATAACCATTACAATGCTACAGTATTTTCTGAGGACTGTTTTTGTAAGCCTTGTGGTTTCTTGGCTAGTTGAAGTGTGTGTGAGAAAGGGGATGCTAAGAAAGAAAGAAAGAAAGAAAGAAAAAGAAAAAGAAAGAAGAGAAGAAAGAAGAAAGAAAGAAGAAAAAAGAAAGAAAGAAAAGAAAAGAAAGAAAAAGAAGAAAAAGAAAGAAAGAGAAAGAAAGAAAGAAAGAAAGAAAGAAAGAAAGAAAGAAAGAAAGAGGAAAGGAAGGAAGGAAGGAAGGAAGGAAGGAAGGAAGGAAGGAAGGAAGGAAGGAAGGAAGGAAGGAAGGGAGGAAGAAAGGAAGGAAGGAGAAAGAAAGAACAAAGAAGATATGGAAGAAACTGAGGACCCTTTATCAAGTTTGTCTCAGCCCTTTACAGTTTTGCAGAGTGCCAGAGCTTCCAGTCCTTTCCAGCCTTAGCGTTTTGAGAATTAACAGGATAAATGATTGGCTTCAAGACAATTCCATGTGTAGAAAGCTATAAAGAACCTATACATATAAATTATATATCAGTATATATTTGCATTTACAATATAGAACAAATATTTGTAATATAAAACATTATAAATGTATAAAAATAAAGGATATATAACTATATTTTAAACAAAAACAAATAAAAATACAAATAAATATTATATTAAAATATATTACATAAAATAAATTATAAATATAGTTATATAAATATATTATATAAATGTAGAATGTAAATATGTATTATATTATAAAATATATAAATATTTAATATATAATATAAGTAAATATGTTACATAAACATATCAAAATAAATCCCATATAAACATATAGAATTTGTGAAAGCTGTTAGAATTTCATAATTTGGTAATCTTAGTCATAGTTTATCTCTCTCTCTCTTTAGTAGATAACCGTTTATTATAACAGACATTAAAGAATACAGATCAAGAGCCAGATGAAGAGATATGTAGGGTGAGGTCCCAAATGAAAGCTCTTCTGTCCTTGTGAAGTTTGGCACTTGTCACTGTGGCATATAGAAGCATTCCAGCTCTCCAACATGAAGCTTCTTGAGCCCTCTTCTTTCTTGAAGGCCTTATTACATAGTTATGATTGAGTAACTAATTGACCATTGGTGATTTAGTCAACATCCTTCACACTTCTCCCTCCTGGAAATCAGGGGGGGGTGGGACGGAAAGTTCCATCCCTCTCTTCATGACTGGTTTTCCAGGCAGCCAGTCTCTCATCCTTAGGTGATTTTCAAACGTCACCTTATGAACATAAAGCCGGTTGTGGCAGAAAGGGGATTATTATGACTAACAAGAAACTCATTTCACCTTTATGGTTCTGAAGTAATTTCAGCAACTGAGGACAAGAGATCAAATAATACAATAAAAGATACTCCCATTGGTCTTATCACTCAGGAAATTCCAAGGGTTTTAGGTGCTGTGAGCCAGGAACCACAGATGAAGACAAAATATACGTGATAAATATATTTTAGTCACCTTGATGACTTAACATCCTAAAGTTGTAACATTCTTATGTGAATTTGTACCAGCTTAACTTCAAGAACATATAAAAACTCTGTTCCTACACAGCTCTAACTTCACTCAGTTAGTTATTGATGTTACAAAATTATATCTTTATGCAGTGTCCAAAACACAGACTAACAATTGTTTCTTTAATACATTAGTCTATTAAATTAAGTAGAATACAAAAAGTCAAGCTACAAATCAAAGTTACAATAATATCTGCTTATATAATTGTCAGTGCATTTACTTTTAATAGAGATCTTTAGTTCTTCATAAGGTTTTGAATTAATGTCTAGAGTACTTTCATTCCAACCTGAAAAATACCCTTCATACCAGGAAGGTCTGTGGTATAGAACTCTCTAAGCTTTGATTGATCTGGGAATGTCCTAATATCTCCCCTCATTTTCAGATAGTTTTGCCAGATGTAGGATTCTTGGTTGACAGCTTTTTTCCTTTAATACTTTGAATACACCAAACCACTGCCCTCTGGTCTCCAAGGTTTATGATGAGAAATCTGCTCATGATCTTGTTAGCAAAAATATGAAAGCTACCTCCTTTCAGCTTTATAAACATTAATAATGTATCTTATGCAACAGAATATTTTTGTAAAGCATTATAATATCAGTTAAGTTGTCACATCATTTTGAGACCAATGGGAGTTTAAGAAAAGGGAACTGAATATTTTAAATGTAGACAATATTAGGTCTTTAAAAGACAAAAATTATTACTGATTTTTAAATTACAACTGGAAA
Source organism: Saccopteryx leptura (assembly GCF_036850995.1). NCBI lineage: Eukaryota > Metazoa > Chordata > Mammalia > Chiroptera > Emballonuridae > Saccopteryx > Saccopteryx leptura. The sequence continues at coordinate 42,866 of NW_027095776.1, read as the reverse complement.
GGTCACTGCTGTATCTTATAGATTTTAATTTCTAATAAAGTAAATATCAATCTTTAATATCCCACATAAACACAACGCTCTTTGGGGTCATTTTTTTTTTCTCAGACTATAGAGTCTTGACACCAAAAACTGAGAAAACCACTGAAGTTTATCCCCAGATGAGATTGGCTGTATCTTGCTCTGACCTCATAAGGTGCTGTTGTGATGGAATTATAAGAAACCCTTATGTAAGGTCGTGGCTAGGCTAAGGTTACTGTCCCTATAGCCCAGGATGCTGATTTGTGGTCATCTGTCAAACTTGGAATAGTTATTTTGTTTTCTCCTTTCTTTTTGTTTTATTTTTTCTTTTGTTCTTACTCTTTCTTTTTCTTCTTTTTCTTTTTTTCCTCTCACTTTTTAAATTTCCTTTTTCTCAAGGGAATCTTCATATACTGTTGATGGGAATGCACATTGGAAAGTAGTGTGGAGTGATTTCAAAAAATTAAAATTGGAACTGCCTTATGACTCAGCAATCTCTCTCTGGTTTTAGAGAAACCTGAAACACTAATTCAGAAGACTATGTGCACCCCTATGTTCATTGCAGTATTATTTACAATAGCCAAGATATGGAAGCAGCTCAAGTGCCCATCGGTAGATGATTGAATAAAAAAGTTGTGGTACATTTACACAATGGAGTACTACTCAGCCATAAACAAGAAGAAAACCTTATCTTTAGTAAAAGCATGGATGGACCTGGAAAATGTTATGCTAAGTGGATTAAGCCAGTCAGAAAAAGACATGTACCACATGATTTCACTTACATGTAGAGTCTAATAAAAAAAATAACAAAATAGAAACAGACTCATAGATATAAAGAACAGACTGACAGCTGTCAGAGGAATAGAGGGTTAGGGGGTTCGGTGAAAAAAGTATATTAAGTAAAGATAAAAAAGTCATAGTCACAGACAACAGTGTGGGGATTATAAGAGGAAAGGGGATTGGGGAGGTAGAAGAGGATAAAGGGGATAAATGGTGATGAAGGAGACTTGACTTGGGTGGTGAACACACTGTGTAACGTACTGATGATGGATTGTAGGATTGTATACCTGAAACCAATATAATTTTATTAACAAATGTCACCCTAATATAGCCAATTAAAATTTTTTTCAATTTTTTTTCTCATTTATTTTTTATTTTCTTTGTTCTTTGCCTTATTTTTTTCCTTTAAAAATATTTAGTTAGTATTGTCAACATTGTTAGTGTAGTTAGAATTGGTGTCATTGGTATAGTTAGCATTGTTACTATTAGTATCAGCATAATATAGTTAGTATTATTTATAATATTAGTAAGCATAGTTAGCATTGTTAGTGTTAGCATAGTATTATTTTCTCACATAGTACCATTAATAGTTAATATTGTCAGTTAGTGTCATTAGCAGGTCATCATATTTCATGGCCTTGCAGCTGTCTCTACTGATGAGGAGCCCTGGTTTGGCCACTATGAGCTCCTTACACCATTGGCTAGGGAACACCTGCCGGGTAAGGATGGCCTGGCACGCTCTGACTGGGACAGAGGCTGCTCTCAGAGTCATTAATCAGCAGGGCTCCTTCAGAGTTTTCTGAGAGTCCACTGCATGGACTTGAATCACCTGAATATTGTAATGTTATTCAGGGTGGTTGACACTGAGGAAACATTATTTCTTGTTGTAGAGCGTGTGAGCGTGGTTTCTTCCTGGGCCAATACTAGGGTGGCCCCAGGGTCAGTGAATGGAGCCCAGGAGTGGTTCTGTATAAGCTGGTCACTGGGCCCTGTCTTTCATGGGAGAGGCCTTCTGGGCGCAACAGCAGTAGTTCCTAAGCAGGCCTTACCATGCCGCCAATGTCCTGTCTTTCAGTGTGAAAAGTTCTTAAAGAAATTAATGATTCTTGACCCCAGTGACAGAGGACCTGAGAATTAATGAGGGACCCAGGCTAATCATGGGCCAGAAGGAGGAGCTCAGACCTTACAGAGAGCCACCCAGGGACAGCATGGACCGCTGTGTGACCCAGGTAATGATGAGCCTGGGGTTTGAGCAGGACCAGACCCAGGCTATGGATAATATGCAGCAGTAAGACAGACTGATGGCCATGTTCCTGATTCTAAGCACCAAGACCCAAGGTGGAGGGCAGCACCTTCACGGTAAGGCCCTTCCCTTACCTAGGCTCCAGTAGCCGTAGTCCTTCCTCCACCCCCAGGTTTCAGTCAGAGGGCCAGAAGGCCCGAGGGTCAAAGAGCTTGCCAGCCCCCCAGCCAGCCTGGAGATGAGGACCACCATGTGCAGCCCAGCCCCCCAGTGTGGCCCTTGGGGCTTCCCGTGCCCCCACAGCACCAGGCAGCAGCAGTGGAACCCCAGAGGGAGCCCACAGGAACACTCTCTAAATGCCGGCAGCCTGAGGGCATGAGCCATCCTTTTCTGGGCACAGACAGGGCTGGCAGGGGCTGGCTAGCAGGTTCCTGAACTTTATTGTTAAGACACATCTGTGGTAGGCCATCGCCAAGCAGCGGCTTGGTGACTGGACCCATATAAAGTCAATGTCACTTTTACATTGTGAATGGCCAAGGCAGCACCACTAAGATTGTCGGCGAGGCCACGGGCTTTGCAGTTTAAATTCTGAGCACCAGTGAGGCCGGCCGCATGGCACGGAAGGCCAGCTACAGGCTGGAAGCAAACACCCGTGGGTTGGGCGATGAGAAAGCACACCTGTGTGTGAGGGACCGCTGGCGGGAGGAGTTGGTCCGGTGGGCGATGGAGGTGTGCAGACTGCCTCAGCGTTCTATGCGCGGGATTCAATCCGGGGGCACCTGGCATCTCCGTGATTTTCAGAAGCATCTACCCACAATACCTGGTGAATCTGGAGGATGGTGGGAGCCCCCACTTCCCAGGGACAGAAGGAGGAGCCGCCCTCCTTCAGGCTTACCTCTATACCCCTACCTGGGGGAAACTTCAGAGACTGAAGTGTTTTTCTTGGGGCCCTTCTCTTCACCCCCGCTCTTTCCCTATGTTTGTGGGGGGAGGGTGGTTCTGATTAAAGTACCAGATTCTTCCAAACCTCCTAATAAGCTGGACGGTCCAGAAAGACATCTCAAATACTCTACTTTGCTGCCTCCTGCCACAGAACTGGGGCTGTGCATCCTTCAGTCTGAGAAGCATGTAGTGATGTAGTACTTGGACTTAATCAGAGCAACTAACAGAAAAAATGACCAAAGAGAATTACCATGGGAACTACCAACAGTGAGTGGTAAATGTGGCTCCCAAGGGCAAGGCTGTGAACGTGAGTTCCTGAGGAACAGGCGTGCTGCACGGTGGGGCCACCAGGGAAGCAGAGGGTCATCCAGGAGGCAGAGGGAGTGGAGAAAACTGGAGACATTTCCTTCCTTTCCCTCTCTCTATGGCAGTTCCCCACATTCTCTGGAAGCTGTGAAGGTATCTCTGGCCAGACACAGTCTCTTTTTAAGGCCAGGGATAATAATTCAACCCAGCTCAGCATAGGTGATAGGAAGCTTAACAGCAGCCACCATTTATGAGAACTTTCCTATGCCAGCCACTTTTCAAATATCTCAAAAATGACATATCTATAAAGTATAAAGCCTGATTTTTTTTTTTTTGCACAAATTTCTACCCAGGAATAGATGGAAAAAGTGACCTTGGAGTGGTTGTGAATGGTAGTGTTTTTTTCTCCTCAAGATGGCATTTATTTTCTGTGTTAAATAAAACCTCATAGTACTCTATACATTATCTCACAGACTATGGAGTTATTTCCATGTGGTTCTGACAATTCTATTGTAGGTCTTACAGTTCCAAAAGTCTTGCCCCTTTCTGGGCTTGCAAGCTGTTAATTTGTGGGTGAGCAGAGGAGCAAGTTGGGAGCCCCAGTGTCTGGTATGTCCTGAACTCCTGATGTTATGCATTTGCTACAGATTGTTGATCCAAGCAGTTGTCTTCTTGAGAGACCCCCATGGGATCAATGGTACATATTTATTGTACTGTTGGTGTTGCCTAAAACATACTAGGAATTCCTTTTCTACCTTCAGAACTAGTATTATGAACCAAACACTTAAAAAAATTCATCCTCAATGCTTTATGATAACTTGGGAGTGAAAAAGTGTTTGTAACAAGCATATTCTCCCAACTTTACCTGCAAATTTTATTTTGCTGTTCTCAGTCACCAAATTCTTTATAGAAACTAATTTTCCATGAATTAGGATAGACAAAAGAACATATGCTACAAGCCTTGGAGGTAACGTAAGAAAGAATTTCCAAAAGGCTTCTGGATCAGTATCGACTATTGTGGGAAGTAGCACATAGCCAGACGAACAAGCTACTTTGAAGATTATGTTTTTGTTAAAAAAAAAAAAAAAAAAAAAAAAAGCACAGCTCTACTGTGAATGAGGAGGCATGAGTGCATTGCAGATAAATCAGACATGTCTGGTCACAGTGTAAAGTGTCAGAGCCAGGAAGCAAGTATAATGGGTGGGATGACTGTCTTGGTTATAAGTAAAATATGCCATGGGGAGGGGACATGCAGAAAGAAGATGGGGCAGGACAACAGTTATCTCTTTTTTTTCTCTTTCAAAGACTTTATTTACTGCTTTAAAAAGAAAGGGGAAGCAATGACAAGTATCAACTTGTAGGTGATTCACTTTCGTTGTTCATTGATTGTTTGTTATATGCGCCTTGACCCAGCAAGCTCAGGGTTTCAATCAGCAGCCACAGCCTTACAGGTTGATGTTCTATCCACTGCGCCACCGCAGGTCAGGCAACAGTTACCTCTTAGGATGAAAAATATTTAGGTATAGTTATGGTAGTTTACCAGCATATCTGCAAATTTGCAGGAGAAATAAACCCTGCCAACATCTGAATCTTAGACATCTAGCCTCCAGAATTGTGTGTGAGAAAACAAACTTCAGTTGGTTAATCCACCCAGTCTGTGGTACTTTGTTAGAGGAGCGCAAGAAGACTGCTACAGGGAACACACGTGGAGAAGTATACAGGAGAGGCAAACCCGCAGGGTGCATGCCTCGGGAGTCTGCGCTACTTGGCCTGGAGCTGGCTATACTACCTATAAGTGTGTAACCCTGAGCAAGGGACTTAACTCCCTAAATATGGGCTTCTTATATGCAGACAGGGATGATAACACCTACCCTCCAAGGTAGTAGTATTTATATAATATCACTTACACATTCACTACATGCCAGGTGCTGCTGTAAGCACTTTGTAAAATGTAAAGTGTGAATTAAATGGGAATAATGTAGGCACTGTGTTTAATACAATGTCAAGCATGTAGTTAGTGTGCAACAAGTATGTGTCATTATTATTCATACGTGCTGTATAAGAAATACTGTTTGTTTGTTTTTACCTAGAAAAACCCACAAATATTTTTCGAGAGAATTGAGGCAATTCTTTAGCAACTGATAGTTTAGGCTCAATATGCTAATGACTGAAAATTTTGTCAGTGTTTTGTTGGAAACTACTTTTCCAGTTAATGTGTGATTTTAAAAGATTTGCTATATTTTAAACTGTGATCTTTATATCTCAGGCACCATTTCAATGTGAACACATATTTGAAATATACATAAATCAGTGACAATTTAATTTGATTGGCAAAAACATGTCTATATACACACATTAGCATTGCATAAAGGCTCTTCCGGACCCCGACAAATAATTGGGTGCAGTTCCACAGATAGACACGAGGCGGCACCCTTGTAAGGCAAACTCAGACTTCCTTACTAAAAATAAGTCTGGGTTTTACTTGTTTTAAGTTGATTCTCACGTTCATTAGTAAGATATTTAACCTGCTAAGCATGAGAAATGAGGAAGAAATCATTTATTCAGATACTCTAACAGAGACTTAACAAGAAGCAGTCTTAAAACCCTATGAATGTAGAACTTAATGAGGCACCCTATTTCGTGGAGTGGGCCCAGAAGACAAGAACTCATCAAGCTCTTTGGTGGAAGTGGGTGGTATTCAACCCTATTTTGAATATTTCAAGGTCAGCACTTATGGATAGATATTTCTGTCAAGTGGTTTTTCTTGTTTCCGATTTACAGGGTGGGAGAGAGAGTGGCTGGCAACGCAGTTTGTGATGCTTCATTTTCACCTCTGTGCACTTCATCAGCACCCCCTAAACTCGTTCAGAAGGATTTCGTGCTCTACATTGAGGAGCACGCCTGGGCTCCAGAGACCTGGGCCTTGCCCTCCGGGCTGCACTGGAAAGAGAGAGGAGTTTCTTCCAACTTTCCCTCCCTCCCTCCTTCACCCCAACTGTCCTTCCCCTTTTCCCCAGCCTGCATCTGACATGCCTCAGACTCTGCCTTCTGCAGTCAGAAGAAATGGACTTTTGATTTTTAAAAATGATTGTGGAAAAATTGTTACACATTCTAAAGAGGTGAGGGGAAGAGAGAAATCTTACTGAAGTAATTCAACTGGTTCTCAGCTTTTATTTATTTATTTATTTATTTATTTATTTATTTATTTATTTATGAGAGAGAGAGAGAGAGAGAGAGAGAGAGAGAGAGGGAGGGAGGGAGGGAGAGAGGGACAGACAGTGACAGACAGATAGGAAGGGAAAGAGATAAGCATCAACTCATAGTTGCAGCACCTTAGTTGTTCACTGATTGTTTTCTCATGTGTGCTTGACTGGGTTGGGGGGTCTGCAACCAAGCCTGTAACCCTTTGCTCAAGCCAGCAACCTTGCGCTTCAAGCCAGCAACTTTTGGGCTCAAGCCAGCAACCATGGGGTTGTGTCTATGATCCCATGCTCAAGCCAGTGACCCCACAATCAAGCCTGATGGACTTGTGCTCAAGCTAGCAACCTTGGTGTTTCAAACCTGGGTCTTCAGCATCCCAGGTCAATGCTGAACCACTATCTACTGTACCACTGCCTGGTCAGGCTAGTTATTTATTTTTATAATGTTGCTGTTCTAGGCTCTCTTGCAGTAAATTCAGTTATAAGCATTGTGATATGAAGGAGACTCTCCTGGGCAGAGTCACAAACCCTATGAGGAGACAGATGTCACCAAGAACGGGCAGAGGTTGCCAAGCTGAGGCTGGAGCCTGAAACCTGATTCCTCAGAGTGGCGTGAAGTAGACTTCCCTGAGATCCTCTGTGTGGTGTGAGCCTGGGTGTGGCAGGCCCAGCACCTCCTGCCTCTGCAAGAAACCCTCAGCTGAAGGTGTTTGCTTCCATGAGGAATCTAGCTGAAGCCACAACCCTGAATAAAGTCCACCGGCCTCCGGGAACCTCCAGCTGTGAGCTGGGCAGTGTGGGTTGGATACTGGTTTGTCTGCAGACAAGAGGTGGCTGGTGGCTGGCCAGGGCTAACAGCAGAGTCACCAGCCAGCAGGGTACATGCGCATTGGGAATGCCTGGTTGCTGTGCCCTTGCCTGGCCTGCTTTCTTCCAAGCTTGCCTAGAGCAACTGTACTAGGGGCTACAGCACTTTCTAAGTGAGGCCTGCCTTCCCCAGCCCCTGGGCTGTGGGAGCTGTACACAGGCGGGGCTACCTTGATTCCTTCTCTGTTGGACAGAGGCTAGGGGTAGCGCCAGCCTGGTTCTTCCTGCCTACCTGCCCATGTATTTCCCACTCCCAGATAGATGGACAGTCTGCTGGCTGTGAATAAGAGTAGGGACTGGTGTGGGAGGCTTCTTCCTCTGCCCAGAAATAGGCGGATCCCTCTCCACTGCAACTAGTTGTTGTCCTTTGATGTCGTCCTTCCTCACTCCCCCCAGTTGAGAGGGGGTGGGATGGATTCAGAAAGGGCTGTGGATGCCTGTGTCTATGGGGAGTTGCCCCTACCCTCTACTCCATCTAATCTCCCTTGCCTTTCATACCAGCCCCGCACCCAGATATTGGGAGAAGACCATCCACCACCCTGTGGTGAGGGACAGCACCCTAGGGCTGATGCCAATAGCTCTGAGCTCACCACCCCTTCCCCTACGCCCATCATTTGGGATCATTCTTTGGTATTGGTCAGGGGAAAGTACTATGGTCCCTGAGTAGGGACAGAAAGGAGAGAACAACCATAAAGAAATATCTAAAATGTGAAAGTCTGCAAATAGTCTAGTCCATGATGGGAGAGTCAGATTTCTACATAAAAGTGACTTACTGTAAAACAATTCCTATGCTTTAAGACTGTGGGAAATGGTATGAGGAGGTGGCCCCCAATCTGGGAAGGTTGTTGTGGTATTCACTCAGTTTCAATAAAATTATTTGTGTATTGTGGGGCCGCTGTGTTGGGCTTGCTTGCTGGTTTACCGGTTGCAAGCCTTTTGCCTGATGAATGCATGAGCACGTGGCAGAGGCACATGTGCATAGCCTATATACGACTGTGGGTGCTTGTGCTCTAGAGAGATGGAGAGTTTGGGGTGGAGGATTGCCTGCCCGCCACAGTGAGGGCCCATTTTGCAGTTGGTTTGCCTGAGAGGCGGTTCCCCTGCCTGTGTGCTTGTCTGCCCTTGTGAGACTCTATTAAACGGAATGGCCCAACCCTTTCCAGCTCCGCAGTTTTCCTACTGCGAACCCGAATCCAATGTGAACCTGCCTGGACTCGGCCACTGGTGTTACAGATGATATTTTCTATCCCCCACCCCCAGTAAGAGAAGACGAGGCTCAGTAATGCTCAGGTGACAAAAAGATGTGTCCCTGCTTCATGCATGACCCCTGAGTTTTGGCTATGACAGGCGACTATACCAATTCTCTCTCTTCTTCATCTGAGTAGGTGCTTGCAGTATGAACATTTGAGCCACAACTTTTGGTTCAGGCATTGATTTTGGAAGACCCTGCTAATATACAAGTATTTAACAGGAGAAAGTTATCCTCATTTTTATTAACAGGTTAGCTGATCAGGAAAACTTGCTGATGGAGAACAAGGTCTTGGGAGAAATACTGCTTCAGAGACTGTTCTGATGGAGAAGGGGAGAGCCTTCTGTGCTTGGGGTCTGTAATGCTGGTGGCTAAGGCCAGGCAGGTTCACATTGGATTCGGGCTGACAGTAGGAAAACTGCGGAGCCGGAAAGGGTTGGGCCTTTCCGTTTAACAGAGCCTCACAATAGCGGACAAGCACACAGGCAGGGGAAACCGCCTCTCAGGCAAACAAACAGCCAAATGGCTCCTCACAGTGGCGGGCAGGCAGTCTGCCATCTGCAGTCCCCCCAGTGCAAGCACCCATAACCTTACATGGGCCATACACCCGTGATGCTGTCACGAGCTCACGCATTAATCAAGCAAAGTGCTTATTACACCTGGTAACCCTGGGTGCAAGCCTAATACAGCTGCCCCACAGAGTCTTGCTTAAGAAGAGGAGCTCAGAAGGTAACTGTACAGAGAGGGTCTGGGGCATGGAGCAGGTGAAGTAAACCCTGAAAGGGGCAGAGACCCCGGCCAACGATGAAACCTATCTCGGCTGCGGAGGCTGCCTCTGGGTCTCAGAGAGGCTCGGCCAGGTTCCCGGCCAGGGCTGGGCCATGTGTATGCTCAGCTGCAGCACAGGCCTCCGCTTCCCTTCCAGGCTCATGCGCGCCACAAACTTCAGACTCATTTTGGTCCCTCCCTTGAATTCCAGCAATAACAGAGTTCCTTAGTACTTTCAAATGTCCCTGTGCACACCACCCCGTAATGGGCACGGCTGCGGCCCTAGAGAGGCTGGGCCAGGCAGCCGCCGGCCTGTAGAGGGCGCCCCGGTGCCTGTGCCTCTCTCCGTCGTTGCTGGCTCTCCACATGGAGGCATTTCACATGCGATCCCTCCGAGGAACTGAAGCTCCCATTCACGGGCTTTTTTTTTTTTTTTTTCCAACTCTATCTCTCTCAGCTGTGCAACTCATTTGGTCCTGGGGCTCTTAACTGGGCAGGACTTCTTCTGGGAGGTGAAGGAGAGTTTAATTAGAAAATGATCCTCTTGCCTATGGTGGTAGATTATCATACTCTATCAAGGGGCGTAGCCTTGACTCCAGCCTGCTCCTCATTTTCAGGGATTGGCTGGAGAAGCCAGCCATGTAATTCCCTTGCTGATAGTGGTTTACTTCCTGCTCTGCCATGGTTTGAAATGGAAATGCGCCCCTTGCCCCCACACCCCCCACCCTTTAGCTGAACTAAATGGCTCTGTGAAAAGGCTTTGCACAAGGCTTTAAAACCACTCTGCAGCTCTTCAGGTAAGGTCAGAGAGAAAGTTTTCAGTGAGGATTTTATTAGCCCAAACTCTGAGGCTTTCAATGCATTTACCAGGAAATAGGGTCCTAGAAGCACATCCTCTCCGGTTGCCTCTAAGGTCACTGCTGTTGAAGTGCATGGAGCCAGGGGCTTCGAATTCCTTTTGCTGACTAAACGTGGTCAGCTGAAGGCTACACGTTTTCAAGAGTTGCAGCTTGTATCAGAGGCAGATTTAACGGTGGGCAGACCAGGTGCATGCCATGGGCCCCGACTTCTGAAGGGCCCCACAAAACACCAACTTTACACTATTTTCTAATGAAACCAAGTTTGGCTTCAGATGTGCAATTTTAACATTAATAGTACATAATATTTTTTATTTATTTTAAAATATGGTTAACATGTGTGTTTATTTTCCCTGTCTCTTTCTCTTTTTTAAGGGCCCAATATTTTCTTCTGCACCTGGGGCCTCAACCGACCTTAAACTGCCTCTAGCTTGTATGTTTAAAGATTAAGGTCAGGCTGCACAGGACAGAGCATAGAAGTTGTGGGTCTGGGAACCGGAAGTTCCGCCTCAATCTTGCTTTTGTGACTAGAGGCCATGTACAGTGGCTCTGACCTTTCTCTTTCCCCCTTTTTTTTTTTTTTTTTTTTTTTTTTTGTATTTTTCTGAAGCTGGAAACGGGGAGAGACAGTCAGACAGACTCCCACATGCGCCCCACCGGGATCCACCCAGCACGCCCACAAGGGGGCGACGCTCTGCCCACCAGGGGGCGATGCTCTGCCCCTCCGGGGCGTCGCTCTGTTGTGACCAGAGCCACTCTAGCGCCTGGGGCAGAGGCCAAGGAGCCATCCCCAGCGCCCGGGCCATTTTTGCTCCAATGGAGCCTCGCTGCAGGAGGGGAAGAGAGAGACAGAGAGGAAGGAGAGGGGGAGGGGTGGAGAAGCAGATGAGTGCTTCTCCTGTGTGCCCTGGCTGGGAATCGAACCCAGGACTTCTACACGCCAGGCTGACACTCTACCACTGAGCCAACCAGCCAGGGCCTCTTTTCCTTTTTAATAGATTACAGTTGCAAAGAAACTGCTTGGTTGTCTGTCAACTCAAGATGAATTCTACAAAAGGCACATTAATGGAAATGCATTCATATGGAACCAGAGATAGGGACAGGGACCCTCAGGATTAGCAGGGCTTCCTGGGAGCTATCCCCAGTAGCCCAGGGGTCACTGAGAAAGCTCTTCCTTTTTCCCTTTGTGCCCCTAAGCTGCACAATCCCAGCCCGGTAACAAGTCTCCACGTTCATAGTGTACCCTACGCAGTCCTGAGTGACTTTAACATACAATCCTCTTCAAAAGGTAAGAGATGGGTGGGGCACCTGTGTGCAGGATGTAATTTGTTCCAAATTTCTTGATGTTCTGGACATCTGGGTATCAGGACAAGGACTTTAATTGAAATAAAAATTCAAGATTTCTACCATCCTGTGCTGTAGTTAGGGTTTCCTTTTTCCAGGAAAGAATCAGCAGTTGTCAAGGCAGCATGTTTTCAGGAGAGCCTCCTGGACGAGAACTATCTGCTTATCCTCCACACACACTTTCATTTGGGTAAAGGAATTGCTCACTCCGCATCCTCTTCTGAAAAATTCTTAAACCTCTGAGAGGTAAAAGAACATTCAGTTACTCATTAACACCGTAGCCTGAATTAGCTGACTAATAACTTTCTAATGGTAGCTGCGTGAGGCATATAGGGAGAGGCAAGTCATTGGTTAGTTGGGCCATGTGTGTACATGTGTGTGTTGGAAGGAAGGATACGAGGAGGGTCCTGAGCACCTGGAGTGGGGGGGGGGGGGTGCTTCCAGATGATTTCTTCCTCTGCTGCAGGTTTCCTCAGAGCACTATCTCTGCAGAAGCCCCACCAGCCAGGGGCGGCAAGCCTCTGTGCTCTCCCTGAATTTAATGCTAGGCCAATGACTGAGCAATGTAGCCAAGTCATTAGAGTGAGCCCTACTGGAGGCACTTCACTGCACCTGTTCGTTCTTCCTGCTTTAAAATGACCTTGGAGCTTACTAATAGTATTGTCTTCTTGTGGCCTTTTATCTTGCTGCTAGTACATGTATTGGTTATTTTTTGTTTGGAGCTATTATGGGATTGGAGGAGAGTTTAGAGAAAAAAAAATCTCACATATGTGAAAGGCTTCCTGTTTTTTCTTAATCTTTTCCTTGGAGTGGTATCTTTTTTTTTTTTTGTATTTTTCTGAATGAGACGCGGGGAGGCAGAGAGACAGACTCCCGCATGTGCCTGACAAGGATCCACTGGCATACCCACCAGGGGGTGATGCTCTGCCCATCTGGGCATTGCCCTGCTGCAACCAGAGCCATTCTCGCACCTGAGGCGGAGGCCATGGAGCCATCCTCAGCGCCCAGGCCAACTTTGCTCCAGTGGAGCCTTGGCTGCGGGAGGGGGAGAAAGACAGAGAGGAAGGAGAGGGGAGGAGTGGAGAAGCAGATGGACGCTTCTCCTGTGTGCCCTGGCCAGGAATTGAACCTGAGACATCTACACTTTGGGTTGATGCTCTACCACTGAGCCAACCAGCCAGAGCCTTCCTTGTAGTGTGGTCTGAATGCAGACTGCATACAGGTGTTATTAGCCAGTACTCGCCAGCATCCAGCACAGCCCTCTTAGTTGTTAACATGTTGATACACTTTTTATTCTGGTTGGAGTTAGCCACTTCCCTGAAGCCCCTGACAGCCTTCACACCCCCTCATCTGGAAGTTCCCTCTCCCCACATCCAACAATGAAAGGGTTAACACCTGCTCCCACAGGAGGCCTCCCAGCCTGCCCCAGCTGCTCTGTCCCCATAGAAGTTTCTGGGGAATGGTGTTTTGTGAACCCCTACTCTACAACTGTTCCTTGCTAAGCACTATTTTTTAAATGCCAGTCACATCCTAATTCAGGGGTCTGCAAATCTGGCCTGCAGGGCAAATCTAGCAACCTCCTCCTCCTCCTCCTCCTCCTCCTTCTTCTTCTTCTTCTTCTTCTTCTTCTTCTTATTATTATTATTATTATTATTATTTTGACAGAGACAGAGAGCGGGCAGATAAGGACAGATAGACAGAAAGGGAGAGAGATGAGAAACATCAATTCTTCATTGCGGCACCTTAGTTGTTCATTGACTGGTTTCTCATATGTGCCTTGATTGGGGGGCTGCAGCAAACTGATTGACCCCTTGCTCAAGCCAGTGACCTTGGGCTCAAGCTGCTGAGCCTTGCTCAAACCAGATGAGCCCATGCTCAAGCCGGTGACCTTGGGGTCTCAAACCTGAGACCTCTGCATCCCAGTCCGATGACCTAACCACTGTGCCACCACATGGTCAGGCTAGCCACCTCCCTATTTTTGTAAGAAAGGTTTTATTGGGCAGAGCCATGCCCATCATTTGCAGAGTGTCATGGCTGCCTTCATGCTGCAAAGGCAGAGTAGAATCATTACAGCTGAGGCCCCATGGCCCACAAAGCCTGAAATATTTGTCACCTGGACCTTTGCATAAAAAGAGGGCTGACCTCTGTCGATCCACTGCTCAGACTAGCAGCGGCATTTGCTTGCATTGCGGACTGACTGTTCTGTAGACTCGGCACCCCACCTGCTCAAGGAACCTCCTGTTTCCCTGACTCTGCTTCCTCTCTGGGCCCCTCCTTGCTGTGCATCCTGCATCACTCCACCACCCTTAGGCAGTGAAAAAGGTAATGAAGAAAGGGGAGCTGGCAATTGTTTTTTTTTTTTAAACAAATGTCAAAAAACCCTATGAGTATGTCTGACATTTCAAAAAAAAATGTTGGCGGCTCTCTATTTGCATGCAGTTTTATGTGGTTCAGAAAGGCCATCTGTAATCCATTTGAGTTCAAGTCCCATTTGTCACCGCTGTCAGGATGGTAAAATACATTTGAAACCTTTTTGCTTTAAGGAAAATAGAAGGCTTCGCTGCACTTGACATTGAGCTGAAGACTTTGCCACTCTCAGGGAAATGTCAGTGCGGAGAAAGACTTGTGCAAAACGAGAGCTGGACAGAATAATTATCCTCATAAGAGGGCTTTGCTTTTTGCTTCAATGGAATCCATTTTTTCCAAAACTCTGTAGGTTCCTAAAACAGCAAGACTTGAGAGAGTTAGGATCGCGGTTACCATCACAAGCAGCCTGACCTCCCTTCTCCGCTTGGTGGCGGGATCAGTGGTGTGAAGAGGCAAAATGGCAGAGAACCCAAGCGACAGTTCCGTTTAGCTCAGGGAGGTGTTTTGTAGTCACTTCTAAAATAAAGATTTATTTAGGTAAAGAGGGTAAAGCATTATAAAAGAACTTGTCAATATAGAAAAGTACAATGAAGAAACTTGAAGAATTCGAAATCCCTGTTTTCACTTTTGAGAATGTTCTGGTATGTGTGTCTGTTATTCTCGTGCCTTTTAACTGGAACCTTTTGAGGATCTACAGTATGTTGAAGACGCAGGAACTGTGGCTGCTTTACACCAGGTGTCCCAGGCACTGGGAACTCCTTGGCTGCCTCCATGAGCTCTGAGGAACCGCTGAATGGCTGGCAGAGCCATGACCAAATCAGGGAAGTGGCAGCCCTGTATGCTCTTGCCTTTTCTGGAGCAGAGGAATGGTTTGCTTTGGTTTCAAAGGTAACTTTTCAGCTGTTCTCCCTGATAATTTGAGAAAAGATCCCATTGAGTCTATCTATGAGTTAAGTTACTCAGATCAGAAGATAATTAAAAAGTACCCACGTGGCTTATGAGACCCAATCGTGGGGCAATAACTTTACTGGATAAGATGAGACCACTGTGCGGTCACACTTCCTGTGGGGTCTGCAGTGGTGGCCAGCTCGGGCTGTCTGGGATCAAATGCCAAGTTGGCAGGACATCAGGTGAACCTGCTTTCAATGGACAGGTAATCTGACTGCACCTGGAGACGCTGAAGTCTCCTCTCAGGTGGTTTTCATATTATATTATTACTTCTCTAATGTTTTATGTCATTTTTCCACTTTCTCCCATCCACCCACTGTTTTCCACTTAGATTTTCTACACTTCTGGTAGAGACAGGAAGAAAGTCAAGTGAAGATGGATGGAGGGAGTGGGGTACTGGAAGCATAGGAGAATGGCAGTGACCATTAAAGAACTTTGAGTCAAAAAAGGGAAGAGAAAAGGAAAGAAGATGCAATCACAGTGATTTTGAGAGACAAAGGACTATTGGAAATCCTTGTAAGAGCTCATGTCACATCTGAGAGAGTCTCACAGGAGGTGTCTCAGCAGAGTATTGAGGGCTTCAGAAACTTCAGGGAAATCTGAAGCAACTGGCACTTTTTGCAGGTCATTTTCTTCCTCTAATAATAGAGTTTTTATGTGAAAAAAAGAGTTGGCTTCTTTTTTTTTTTTTTGAGCAAGGTTCCTGAAAGAGTAAGGAAATAGGTGTGTGCTCCCTTCCATTCCTGTCTCCACCTAGGAATCCATTCTGCTTGATTTCTGTCTTCCTCCCCCTCCCCTACCTTTCTCCCTCACTCTCTTTATTTATCTTTGACACTTGGTGGAAAGCAGACTGGCTCAGATCTTTTACCTGTAGGCCAACTAAGACTATTCATTGAGTGCATATAAAGCCAATGTTCCTTATTTAAAAGAAATGCATAGAAGGGAATTATCACCCTTCTTTTGATGAGGAACTAGAAATAAGCCTTGAGCACACAACCAGCAACTGTGAAAAAACATTTTTAAGCCTCTGTGTGTGAGAGTAACAGGAAATTAGGTCAACAGGTTTGAGTTGGGTTTAATGAAGTACTTAGTACTCCTCAAGGCACTAAATGAGTAGTTATTTTTGCTTGTCAGCTTGTGTTCCCCTGGGGCTTCACTCTTTGGTGACATGATCTAGGGAAGTTCAAGCCAGGTCTGAGTCCAGGTCATTCCTGGAAAATTGCAAGGGGTGAGAAGGGTGAGCCCCAGGCTTTGCAGGGACACTGTGGACCACTCCTGTTTGCTGTCCCTGAACTAGGAAACTCCTCTGATCTTTAGATCCTTAGGAATAAATGACCTTGGAAGGAGGCAGTCTCCTTCATTTATGATTCACCAACTTTGGTGTTCAGCAGGAGTTATGGGGGAAGGTGTTGGATGTTAGAGGCAGCTCTTACTTGTTTCCAGCACACCTGGAGACAATATCAGTTTGTTTTTAGAAATTGTTATGAAGCATTGGTAAGCCTTCTGCACGATCTCTTCGAAAAGTACAGTCTTTGGTAGTTCAGTTTTAGGTGGAGTGGGACTTGCTTCTCTGGTTGAAAGCATGCTACCCTACCAAATGGGGAGGGTATAAAAAGGCTAAGGAACAGCATCAGCTAAAAATATGCTTGGTTCAAGGCAAAAGAAAACCTGATTTACAACAAGTAAGAGTTTTTTTCTCACATAAGAAATTTAGAGGTTGATCTGTGGGTTCAGTGTTGTCGGGGTTGGTATCTCTCAGAGCCTCTTACCTTTCCTTGTTCTTACCGTTCTCTCTTACCTGGGAGAAAGGTTGGTGGGCCCAACTCCAGAAATCACATTGGCAGTCAAGGTGGAAAGGAGAGGAAAGGGGTAGTGCCAGCTATAGCTGCCTTCTTTATTAGAGGAGTGAAAACTTCTCCAGAAACTAATTAGATTTCTCCTTGTATCTAGTTTTCTGGAACTGCGTTACGTGGCTGTCTCTAACTACAGAAGAGGCATGGAAAGAAAGTAGAGGTGGATATGAGAGCATAGTTTTCAAAGAAATTAAAACATGCCTCTCATGCAGATAAAGAATAAGTATGTGTCAAACATTTATTTAATTTATTAATGAGGCAACTAGAGGATAAGTAAAATTGGTTCAAACAAAAGTTTGAAGAAGAATTTCCTGAAGTAACTCTGCTAGGCTTGATACAAAACTGGTTAATGATGAATAAGCTATAACCTTCAGTGTTATCATCTTGAATGGACAAAATGAATTTCTTCTATATAGAAATATATGTGATTAATATGTAACATCACAGAATGTGGACCCTCATCAGTGGTATAGTAAGTTAACAAAGATATATTCTCCTAGAAAAAGAAATAGTCTGTGTGGCCCATTAAACCAGGCTCCAGTTAAGACATTGAAAAAATAGGCAGTCACTGATTTTGCCTTATTTTCAAGTTTTGGAAAAGTCTTCTTAAGAATGGGTGTCTTGCCTGACCTCTGGTGGTGCAGTGGATAAAGCATCGACCTGGGAAAACTGAGGTTGCCGGTTCAAAACCCTGCACATGTCTGGTCAAGGCATATATGGAAGTTGATGCTTCCTGCTCCTCCCCTCTTCCTCTCTCTCTCTCTCTCTCTCTCTCTCTCTCTCTCTCTCTTCCTCCTCTCTAAAATGAATAAATAAAAACAAAATCTTTAAAAAAAAAAGAATGGGTGTCTTCTCCAGGAATAGGAATTGGTGTCTGCTACAGGAATAGTGTGCAGGTGGCAGGGTGAAGGTTAAAATTTGCTATTGGGAGATTATGGTTAATTGTGGGTCATGAGAAGTGTTTGATAAGACAGTACAACTATTCCAAGTACTTTCAAAATCCATATATAAGTGCACCCCACTTTTGGAAAACCACAATTAAAACCATTATATGGAGATGTATATATATTTATTTTTTAATTTGAAATGACTTCTGTACTTCACAGAAGGATTTTCTACTTTTACAAAGGATTATATTTATTATAATAACTTTTCTGAATTTTCCAAAATATTTGATGTATAAAAATTTAATTTACTGCAGTTTGCCAGAGCTCCATTTCATGCATAGAGTGTGCTTGCAATCTAAATTATTTTCTTGTGTGAAGATATCTTTCTTTTTGTTATACTTACAGAATGCTTTCTTGAAATTGTATGTGTATGGCTTGCTTTGAAACCTTCCCAAAACTCCCAACCATACAGATCTTGCCAAAAGGGTTTCCTAAAGAAACAAAAAAAAGAAAGAAAAAAGTATATTCATCTAATGTCTATTGAACTTTTAACATTGTTAAAATTCAACCAGAATTAGAAAGATCTACTCACATCTTGAGGGAATAAATTAAATTGATTTATGACTTTTAACAAGTATGACTGAGTCAAGAATCATGTTTATATAATTTCAAAGTCATAAAAAGATATTAATCATAATTAAATTTCCTCGTAGAAGACGTTTGAAACAGAGATCAGATGCCAGGCTAATTGATTACACAACTATAGGACAGTCACCTCGACAGCAGAAGGATGGGACGGTTTAGACTCACTATGTAAATATTTAATACTGGTGAGAAGCTGGGAATTGGAACAAAGACTGTAATGAGGTATAATAGAAAGCAGCTAGAAGGGCAATGGACATGTCCCTATTGATTATATAGTTTGTAAAGAGAAAAAGTGATTAATAGAAACAAGAGAATGAGGAGCAGGATGACAGTTTTTCTCAGCTGCCGATGAAAACCACACACTTGTAAAGGTCAGGTCCAGGCATTTAGATATAAAATACCCGTCTTAAGGAAAAGTGATGTTGCTTTAAAATAGAAATGCAGAGACCTTCTGTTCTGCCTGATTTCTGAATTCTTGTATACCTTTTAGTTGTGAGATAGTATAGTTTTCAGGCAGCCAAACCTTTCAGTGTAAAACCAGTGGACCAAATAGTTTTTAGTCAATCTAGCTTGGAATCACTTAAAAGGAACAGTGGTTTTAGTTTTCTGGGTTCTTATGCTAAGGTGTTTTCTTCTTATGTGGGAATTAAATGTCTGTAATCTGGAGGGAAAAAAGACAAAAGAAAGTGTTTTTCAGCTGGTGAGGTGTGGTCTGGAATGGCCCATACACGGGTGTCAGGATAACTGAGAATTCACACTGATTCACCTGAAGCTGCTTAAAGTGCTCCCGCATCCCCCCCACCCCCCACCCCGCCGCCCCATCTAGTGCTCCCCGTGAGGTCGTTCTTTCTGTCTTTGATCTATGTCCCATGACATTCCATGCAGCATCGTGAACATGGCGGGAAGGACAGTAGAGAGACTGCCTCACCAGAGCCATCTGTTCTTGTTACACAAACCATGCATTTCGCTATTGGCTGAATACCTCATTCATCTCTGCAGTGACCTCTCTTGCACTCCATTACCGGCTGGTGTGTTTAAGAGCTCAGGTGCCTTCAATGGATGTTTCTGTAGAGATACACTTCTTAAACTAGCTCCCAGAGAGGGACTTTTGTTCCTGCCTGACATCCTTTTTCACTTTCTCATTTACTTTTCCTCCTGCCTTTCTCTCTCTGGAGAGCTCAGTGTACATTTTTCTCCTAAGGGCTTAATTATACTGTCTTATACTCCATGGCTGCTCCATAGGTGGCTGTTGATTGCAGGACATCCCATTTGTCTTTAGAGCTTCTCTTTCCGTTAGGCATGGAGGCTGCCATTATCCGCTCCATTACAGCTTAGGACACTGAAATGCTGGGAAGGACACTTGCCTGAAGTTGTGTGGAAAGTTAAAGTCTGAAACTGGCTCAAAACTTGTCTTTTGACTTGGTTGACTATTCTTATGTTTATATTGCTTCTGAACCTCTCTCTCTCCCTCTCTTGCATGCTCTCTCTCTCTCATACGCACACACAGTGGGTAATGTTGCTCTTCTGCTGACTTCCATGCTGATCCATAAAAAGAAACTCTACCGTGATTCTCCCCAAGTGGAGATATGCACTGTACATGCACCAAGACCACTCTGCAAGGACATGCTTCTCCTAGGTGACAGATTTAAGGATTTATAAATCTTAGCACTTGAAAGGATTTTAGACATAAACTAACCAGTGTGGAATATACTAAAGGTGTCACCCCCTCAACTCAGGTGCTCTATCTACTTCAGTTACTATATTTTACATTGTAGGCTCTTTTGATTGTAAGGTGAACCACACTGAGCTTTTAAGTTTCCTTAAGACCCTTGCTCATTTTCTCATAGACTACTGTGAGGCCAGTTTTCCCAAATCTCTGCATTTTTGCAGTTGAATTTTTAAATCCAAGAGCCATGTTTGCATGTCTTTATTACATTTTATTTTTTTCTGAACAGCCAAGATAATTCTGAATTCCTTTTCTGTCATCTATCAGATGTCTCATCATTGCTGGCTTCTTACTTCTCATATCTCCCATCCATTTCAACTGCAATGTTTGTCACCTCAGCCTTTAAAATATATTGAATGCAGTTACTTTTTTTTTGAGAGAGAGGATAGAGAGAGAGAAAGAGAAAGAGGTGGGGAGAGAGAGACAAGCATCAACTCATTGTTCCACTTAGTTGTGCATTGATTGTTTCCTGTATGTACCTTGGCTGGGATGGAACCTGCAACCTTGGGCTCAAGCTGAGCCAGCAACCCCTCTCTCAAGCCGGCAATCTCAGGTTTTGAACTGGCGACCCCAGCATCCCAGGTCAATGATCTATCCCCTTTACCACCATTGATTAGGCAATGTATTTACTTCTTATGCATTTACCATTATCACTCTAGTCTAAGCCACTGTCATCTCTCTCTCTCTCTCTTTTACATTTATTAATTTTTTTGCATTTTTCTGAAGTGAGAAGTGGGGAGGCAGAGAGACAGACTCCCACATGTGCCTGACTAGGATCCACCCAGCATGCCCACCAGGGGGCGATGCTCTGCCTATCTGGGGCGTTGCTCCATTGCAACCAGAGCTATTCTAGCACCTGAGGCGGAGGCCATGGAGCCATCCTCAGTGCCCAGGCCAACTTTGCTCCAATGCAGCCTTGGCTGCAGGAGAGGAAGAGAGAGATAGAGAGATAGAAGAGGGGGAAGGGTGGAGAAACAGATGGACGCTTCTTCTGTGTGCCCTGGATGGAAATTGAACCTGGGACTTCCACACACCGGGGCGATGCTCTACCACTAAGCCAACTGACCAGAGCCACATCTATTAATTTTTAGAGTGAGAGGAGGAGGGGGGGAGAGAGAGAGAGAGAGAGAGAGAGAGAGAGAGAAACATCAATCAATTTCTATATGTGCCCTGACTGGGAATCAAACCAGCCTATTGGGATGACACTCTAACCAACTGAGCTATCTGGCCAGGGTGCCACTGTCAGCTCTTGTTAGCTCCTACCAGGCCTCTCTGCTTCCATCCTCATTCCCTACCATGTCTTTCTCCACTGTTAAAGGTTAATTACCTTCTTCCTGAGGTCAAAAAGAGTAGGGACACAGTGCAGGTCAAAGGTGTCCTTGCTGTGGTATCACTTGATCCAGGCATGACTCTCTGTTTGGAGGATGGAGGCACAGAGCTTTGATATTTTTTTATTTTAAGTGATTTGAGCTCATCATTGACAAACCAAGCAGCATTAAGTTTTTTTCTGATAGTTGGAAATAAAAATGTATGTAATCAGTGGTTTAGGATGTGACATGAGGGAGTTCTCAGTGCTGTTCTTAAGACCACCCAGTGACTGGCTAAACCACAATTTCATGACCTAGTGGCAAAGAGATGGGTGTTCAAATGGTAGGACACATCAGAATTTATCAAGACAATGGATACATAAAAAGGGAAAATATAAGGAGAACACCAGAGTCTCTGTTGTCTGCCACCCATCAGAAACCAGGTGATCAGAGCATAGAACAGAAACCTGTCTCCTGGTAGCCACTGTCACTTACAGAGGGAGTAAAGCCATAGTTATGTATAACAGAACCAGACCTGGCCAAGAACCAGACTTAATCCAGAAACCAAAAGATACACAGTGAGAAACAGAAATCAAGCCATCAAGGGAAGAAGATGCATCTCCACAGCTTTTTACTCCAGGAGCTAAGAACAACAAACCAGGACGGAGAGGGTCTGAGTGCTGTATTTCTCAGGCGATGTTGTTTATTTAGCTCTGCTGGGTGAAAGAAAAACAAGTAAACTCAAGAGTGAACGTGTTTACCCCTGACTCTTGCAATGCCAGCATCTGCAGACATTTGATGATCCTACAGATGTGACATTAAGTGAGAAAACGGCCACTTTCCCTATCATGGACAGCTAATGGTAACCCTGAAGGGCTCTTCCTTGAGTGTTTGCTGTGTCTTTTACTTGGAGAGCCAGTTTCGAAGGCTGCTCTTTGCAAAACACGGCAAGTACAGAGGCAGGGAGGTCACTCAGGAGACTGCTGCAGTTGTGCAGGGGACAGGGTTGGTGGCTGCAGTGATGCTGGTGAGAAATGGTCAGTCTGGACGTATCTTGATGACAATGCCCAGTCTTCCTATTCTCTGCTGGACTGTTAATGCTTCGACCAATATTATTTTCATGAGTGATACTATCTTTATCCCTGGTTCTCCCAACGAACTCTCTTTGTACGCTTTTGTAGGAGAGAGTATATTGCACAATCTCTCTCTCTCTTGCACAATGAGTGATCCTTGAAGTCTATGCTTGATAAACAAGGCTATGAGGAGGTAGATGAAGTGAGGGCAGAGTGATGTGGCAAAAAGGGCAAGAAGAACATGACTAAGGGTCTAGTTTATGCCAGGCCTGGTTCTGGACACTTTTCCTGGGCTATTAGTTAAGGAGAACAGAAGATCTTGCTAAAAGTGTGCTTTGCTTTTCACATTATATGGTTTTATCCCCGAGAAAGAAGCAGGTGGTTTGGCAGACTCTGTTGTAAGATGCTGATGATTAATGCCAAGAGAGTGGGCCATACCATTCCCTGACTAATATTTGTTGAGCACCTACTAGTGTCAGGTACACTGTAGACATTGGGGATAGAAGGACACAGGAATAATCTTCAAGATGTTTACAGTCTTGTGGGGCCTACTGGTGAGCACACAGGCAAATTTAACACAGGGCAATGAGCACCTAGCTTAGCTTTATAGTGTCAGCAAGGACTTCCTCGAGTAAAGGCTGGAAAGATTGTTACTCAGGCAAAAGTGAAGGGGTAGGAAGCTAGTATTTCAGGATGAGAGAACAGAATGTGCCAAAGGGGGCAGATGGGAAAGTTTTGCAGTGCCTAGAGTGAAGGGTGCTGGGAAGCTATAGAAGATGAGACCAGATTATATAAAGAAGCCCCCGCAGGCCACAGAACTTCCACAGTAGAAGACATCACCATATTCCTGTCCTCTGGCCTGTTTCATTTTGTTTGAGCTGCTTGTTTTCTCCTATTTTGTGGGAACAAGGGTATTAGAAATGAATCAAGGATGAACCAGGGTTCGCTATCAGCCACTGCAGATTTGTGACTGATCTTAGCAACCTCCACTCTTAACTTGGCCCGCTTTAGTGTGCACGCCTATTGTTTATTCCCTACTGGCCTGTAAAATACCACAGAGGCAAAGGCACTGCCACGTGGCTTTCAACTTGGAGTAGATAACATGAAAGCAAGACACATTTACACACATTGTTTGTGAGTCTATTTTCTTTCTGGCCTTTTGTCTTCCTTCTTTTATTCTCATTGTATTGGAACCACTCTCTTCTGATGACCCAGGCAGGAACTGTGCCTCACATGGGCGCTGGAAACACATTCTGTCTGTTTATAAACACTTGATAGAGGGAATCCAGGTGAAAGAGAAATGCAAACTGGAGTCCAGTGAAAATTTTTACCTGAAAGAGGAGTACGTTATGACCCCCCCATGCCTTCTCCCAGAAGTTCCCCAGTTTGCACAGAGTTGGCCTCATCCTGTCCTTCCAATCCAACCTCTTGCTACCCGACAATGAGAGTAGAAGTTAAATTACTCCCTTATTACTTACTTACGACAGTGATTGTCAACCTTATTACACTTGGGGACCAGTGAAAATAGGAGAATTATTTTGGGGACCACTAAGGCAGATATCACCCTGAGCAGAAGTGAATTTGACTAAGATCATTGGGTTAGAATCTTCACACATCAGGGTGATTAACTCTTTCACCAACTGTCTTGAAATTTCTGGTGGACAAGTTCGTGGAGCAGTGGTTGAAAACACTGATTCAGGCGACTTGACATCTGGAATTGAGTTTAGAGATTGTTTGGATTATTGTTTCCCACCCACCCCAAAATAAGGAGATAGCCTTAGGAAGTCAAGCCCAAGGCAGAGCTCAGACAAGGCCTCAGATTGGAAGCCAGGTCTTCTGATTTTAGAGTTGAGGGTCTGTTTTCACCTGTTGACCTTGATTTCTCCAGAGGCAGAGATCAAAAGGAATGAGGACAAATAGCAGTCTCAAGATCCTGTGGGTTTTTATTTGACACAAGTATTTGTTCAAAAGCAGTTAGGTAGTTGGATAATTTTATTAAAGCATTGATCTCTAGATTTATGCAAAGTTATCATTTAGGGCAAATGGTATGAATGCTAAGATTGATAAGGGATTGTGGAAAATGTTTAGTCATTGTGCAAAGTATTTTACTATAGGTACTCCTTTAACTTGCTAGTGAAAATATATATTCACATATATAAATATATAAAATATTTTAGAAATATAAATATATAAATGTATCTCTATGGATTATCTATCATCTATCTATCTATATCTATCTATCTATATCTATCTATCTATCTATCTATCTATCTATCATCTATCTATTATCTATCATCTATCATCTCTTTATCTAATCTAGTTTATGTGCAATTTTTCCAAGCATCTATTGCATCAGGTGAAGCCTGTTCATAGATCAGGATTTTATTGCTCACTCTAGCTGTGTTATAAGTCTCAATGAAAGTTTTTGATTTTCATGCTGAACTCGGCAAGCAATCTGTGGCAGGTCCATGATGGCTTATTCTATGGAGTTTCAGCTGAGTGAGTGACTGAGCCAGCACATGTGAACCCGGGTAGGACATACGAAATGCTTCTATTTTGTGGGGTGAGAGTAGTTATGGCTTATCCTGTCTTTATAGCACTCTGGTGAGCTTTTCTTATAAAAGGTTACTTTGAATCTTCAGGCTGGGACCTATTCTGTGATCATTGTAGCTTTTTATGTCCTGATAGCTACTTATCTCTCCAGTTGGCTCCTATATAAATTTTAGAATTTTAACTCTATGATGCTGGGATAAGTAGGTAAGCAGTGGGAAGCCACCATAACTGTTTCTTCCTGGAGAGTCAAAAAGATGAAGGTTCTTAGTCTATCCAGACAATTTAGGCCTGTATTAACAGAAATGGATAATCTGAATGCCTGAATAACATTCTTTATTTGTACTTAAAGTTTATTACATGTATCTAACAACTTCTCACACATGTTAAAGCCAAGTGATATTTCAAAAATAGAGTTTAATAGTATTTGCCATCAAAGAAACAGAAATCTCTTAAAGTGAGAAGAAATAGTAAAGGGCAGGATTGCAGTGGTACAACTTGTTCTTTCTTTTTTTTTTTTTTTTTTTTTTTTAATATTTTTCTGGAAGGTTTTAATTTTTATTTATTTATTCATTTTAGGGGGGGAGAGAGAGAGGAAGAGAGAGAGAGAGAGCAGGGGAGGAGCAGGAAGCATCAACTCCCATATGTGCCTTGACCAAGCAAGCCAGGGTTTTGAACCGGCAACCTCAGTGTTTCCAGGTTGACGCTTTATCCACTGCGCCACCACAGGTCAGGCCAACTTGTTCTTTCTGACACCCAGTGTTTGAACTGATAATCCTCATCATGCTGTGAGATGAGACTGTAACATTAACTCACTTTTTCTATTAGTTACTCCTTATTCTGTCAATTAGGATAGGCTAGATGAGGCTGTGGTAACAAACAACTCAAATTTTAGCAGTATAATAGAACAGGAGTTACTTTTTGCCTATGCCACACAACCACTGAGCAGGGGGCTCTGCTTATCATAGTCCCTCAGAAACTCAGGCTGATGCAGAAGTCACTGACTAGGAGTTTCTGTGAAGCCTAAGAGGTGTGAATGAAGTTCCCCTGAGTCCCACCCTGATAACTAAATGCTTTGCCTGGAAGGGACACATAGCACTTCTATTCACATTTCTTTGGTCAAAGTGAGTCCTATGCCCACACTCAGTTCCACCAAGGGTCAGGAGAGAGGAAAAGGACCAATCATACAATTATACTAGAGGAACACACTGAACTAGTAAGGTATCATCTATATATAATACTTTTCTCTCTTCTTTTCATTTTCTTTTTTATTTTTTTAAATATGCAATGCTTCACAAGTTTGCGTGAAGGGACCATGCTAATCTTTTCTGTATTGTTCCAATTTTAGCATATGTGCTGCCGAAGTGAGCACTTTTCTTTGCATTTTTAATAAATGAAACAAGAGAATGATATTCCTAGTAATAAATGATTGATTTTTATTAAAAGGCAAAGAAGGTTATTTTAAAACACTCTCCTTTTTTGTTTCTATGTAGTTAATGTGTATGGCCCTTGAGCCTAGAACCATGTATATGTCATGCCAAGAAAATGCTCTAAAATATTGAACCGAAGTGTTAGTGTGATCATTTCTAGAGTTTGAATTACTCTTTGCCTATTAAGTTTATTCTAGAATTTTTTTTACTTGTTTCATTACTTGTGAGTCT
The DNA here is from genome assembly GCF_036850995.1 of Saccopteryx leptura. Lineage (NCBI taxonomy): Eukaryota > Metazoa > Chordata > Mammalia > Chiroptera > Emballonuridae > Saccopteryx > Saccopteryx leptura. The sequence continues at coordinate 16,275 of NW_027095776.1, read as the reverse complement.
CTCACAGAAAAATATATATAAAAACACTTGTATACAAGAGGAAGATTGGGACCTTAAGTCTCAAGACTATTGCTGATTGAACACATCCTCTATGAGAGGCACACATTAGGTACTCACCTGAGTTATAGCATTTACTTCCCTCAGTGATTCTATGAGATAGCTATCATAATCTCTGTTTTGTAGATGTGGATACAGAGTCACTTCATAATTAATTAACTAAGCCACTGACATGCAATTTATGAAGCTAGGATTTTATCTGAGTCCATTTGACCCCACATCCCAGCCTCTCTCTGCTATAATTTGCAGCTTTTATGTACTCATATTAATTCTGAAGCAAAATAGTCGTTTTCATCTAGCTGGGCCTATAGACATGCAGTTAATGATATATGTACAGACAGACCCAGTTAGAATGTAGCAGCTTTGATTAAGGCCCTTGAGCTACATGAAGGAGCACATAATTTAGTAGCTAAGAGCAGAAAATTTGAAACCAGCCTACTTGGTAGTTAACTTCACCCAGCCTCAGTTTCCACCTTTGTAAAAGGGGTATAATAAATTAGGTAGGTACCTCATCTACCTAATCATTTATGAGGATTGAATGAGTTATTAATTGTAAAATGCTCAGTGCAGTGCCTAGAACAGAGTAGGAATTGTATAGTTGTTTTACGGAAATACAACTTAGGATTCTTTGTTATGAGGACACATAGTTGTGCTGCGGTTCTTTTGGTTAGTGGTCAAGTTCAAACATGGCTATGAAGGCATATGAATGTGTTTGCTGTAGACTGGAGGAATGGTTCTCAGAGGAGTCATATGGGTTCTTAGGAACCATGGAGAGAAGCGGTGGCACATGGTCAAGGCCACTTCTTTTGGAGAGGTTGAATTATGGCTTGGGGGCTTCTTCATGTCTCTTTGATGAGGGTAAACTGTACAGAAATTCAGGGACTGGGCAGGAGGCTTTCTTGTTGCCTGTCCTGCAATGTATTGTAGGTGCTGCTAGAGCAGTTGGTGTTGCTGGGTCAGAGTCCTCTCACAGGTCCTTAGCCACTTTTGTTTGACTGTCTACCCTTGAGGATGGCCTGCATGGACATAAGAATATGGAGAGGGTATGAACTTTTCTTATGCCAACCTGAAATTCTAGAAACTGAATTCTGGGATGATTTTGATCCCAAGATTAGGTTTATAATTCAGATTAAGTCACTAAGAGCTTTCACTCCCCAGAAAAAACCAATGACATTTATGAAGTGCCTCCTTTGAGCTAGATATTGTGTTGGATACATTATCTTTATTTATTTACCTTTATTTTGTTTGTTTATTTTGTTCATTAGATTTCACATGTAAGTGAGATTATATGGTGTTTGTCTTTCTCTGACTGGTTTATTTCACTTAGCATAATAATCTCCAGGTCCATCCATGCCATTGCAAAAGGGCAAGATTTCTGTCTTTTTTATGGCTGAGTAGTATTCCATTGTGTAAATCAGTGTTTTTCAACCAGTGTGCCATGAGACATGGTCAGGTGTGCCATGGGGAAATTAAACATGGGTCCCCAAACTATGGCCCGTGTGCCGGATATGGCCCGCGGAGGCTATTTATCCGGCCCGTTGCCAGCTGCCTCCATCCGAACATAAACATTCCCCTCACAATCCCTCCAGCTATCAGCGACAGGAAGAGTGGAGGCACAGGGAATGCTCACTGACCAATCACCTTCTAGGATTCATCCTGGCCACTAGCAATGAACCAATAGTAGGCTGCCTCTCATCCACACCCAGGAAGGTCCCCGCTCAGGCTGCCACGCACTTGTCATTGTGTGGCCGCAGTGAGTAGTTGAAGCTGCTACTCCTCCCCATGGTCCCAATTTCTAATCCTGGTCAGGACTGGAGGTAAATGATGCCACCACTAGATGAAGCCTCAGCCTCAGCTGGTTATGTCTATCCTGATGGTGTATATAGATATTTGACCTTTTTCTTTTTAAAAGAGGCCCCCGCAGAGGGTGATGTACAATGCATCACAATGTTATCTAACTTTAAAGCTAAAGTTTGCTGATATTCCTTTGGACAGTTTTTGATTATCTGTTGCCAAGGAGTTCCCCATTCTGGCCAACAAAGCTATTTTGACATTGCTTCCATTTTCAACCACATATCTATGTGAGCTGAGCTTCTCAAGCTTGACTGAGATAAAAACTAAAAACAGAGAGAGACTGAGAACTGTTGAGGAAGAGCTTCGTGTGTGTCTTTCTACCATTCCTGCCAGGATATCCCTTTTGTGTTCATCAAAACCGGCCCAGGTTTCATACTATGTGAGTATAAATACATTTAGAAACTATATTATTAATTATATGTATAATATGTACTGTGTTAGAGTATCATTTTGTGTCATTTTGGTAGGTGGTGTGCCCCAGATTTTGTAAATGTAAAAAATGTGCCGCGGCTCAAAAAAGGTTGAAAATCACTGGTGTAAATGTACCATAGCATTTTAATCCACTCATTAGGCCCTGACTGATTGGCTCAGTGGTAGAGCATTGACCCAGTGTGCAGAAGTCCTGGGTTTGATTCTCGGTCAGGGCACACAGGAGAAGTGACCATCTACTTCTCCACCCCTTCCCTCTCCCTTCTCTCTCTCTCTCTGTCTCTCTTCTCTTCCTGCAGCCATGGCTAGATTGGTTTGAGCAAGTTGGCTCTGGGCACTGAAAATGGCTCCATGGCCTTGCATTAGGCACTAGAATAGCTTGGTTGCTGAGCAATGGAGTGGCAGCCCCAGATGGGCAGGGCATTGCTGGGTAGGGGACTTGCCGGGTGGATCCCTTTTGGGGTGCATATGGGAGTCTGTCTCTCTGATTCCCTGCCTCTCACTTAACTAAAAAAAAAATCTATTCATCTAATGATGGGCACTAGGGCTGCTTCCAAACTGTGGTTATTGTAAATAGCACTGTAATAAAGTACAATGAACAGAGGGGTACATATATTCTTTTGAATTAGTGTTTCGGTTTCTTTGGATATAGTTCCAGAAGTGGAATTGCTGGGTCATAATGCAGTTTCATTTTTAATTTTTTGAGGTAATTCCATAGAACTTTCCACAGTGGTTGCATTAATCTGTCTTCCCACCAACAGTTCATGAGGGTTCCCTTTTATCTGTATCCTTGTCAACACTTTTTGTTTGTTGATTTATTGATGATAGCCATTCTGACAGGTGTGAGGCAATATCTCATTGTGGTTTTAATTTGCATTTCTTTGATGATTAATGACATTGGGCATCTTTTCATATGTCTATGTATGTCTTTGGAAAAGTGTCTATTCAGGTTTTTTGCCCACTTCTTAATTGGATTGTTTATGTTTTTTGGTGTTGAGTTATCTTTATTTACTTATTTAATTTAATTTATTGGGGTGATATTAATTAGTGAAATTATGTAAGTTTCTGGTGTACAGTTTTATAATACATTATCTGTATATTGTATTGTGTGTTCACCGCCCAAGATAAGTCTCCTTCCATCACCATTTAGTCCCTCTCTACCTTCTCCTACCACACCCCTATATTGTATCATCATTAAACAACATCATCACAGCAATTCTGTGAAATGTGCTCATTTCCTCATTTTATAAGAACAGTGAGACTTAGAATGGTTCAATGGTGAGCCCATCAGGGCCACTTGGCTAATAAAGAGAACAGGACATGGTTTGAGCTATAGTTCTCTCTTCCAACAGGGTAAGGTGGGAGTGGTTGCAGAGGCGTCTGCTCAACCATTTCTGTGAGTGAATTGGTTTGAAGTCAGAGGTTTGACAGTCGAAAAGTGCCCTGTGAGTTGGGGTAAGGTGGAGATGGTGGGGTAGTCAGGCAGTTGCTACATTTTTTTAGCCAAAGGGTTAGAAAAAGAAAGTATGCCTGTCATTAAAAAAAAAAAATTGAAATACTGAACAACAAAGAATTCTCAAGACAGTAGAGCAGAGAATGAGGAGTATGTCTTTCAGAGAGGTGGATGTTATCCAGTTTTTAATAAGAATAGAATAAAACTACAACCTAAATTATATTTTGTAAAAGAATTTGTAGAAGTGACCCATCGGAAGGCTCCATCTAGGTTTTGGTGATTTCCTTAGATAAACTATACTCCAGCACAGTTGCTGTTAAGAAACTTAACTAAAGAAAGGATCAGTACCCAATTTAGGCACCAAGAGAGGATGCTTTACTACTTAGAAGAGAGTCAAGGCTGAGATTCCAGTGTGCAGGAACTCTGGGTCTCCCTCCCCTCGCACAGCACCTTGTATGTTATAGTTTCTTAATGAATATTTTGGTCTTAGTAATAGAAGTTATTGATAGTTTCTCTAGATAAAATAAAATAAAACCTCATGTGTAAATTTGCAGATCCTTTATCTTTTTTTTGAAATTATGACCAAGATAGATATTAAGTAAAACTCATGGACAAGGCTATGCAATTGTGCTGTTTGAAAGGGGCTTTATTATTTAGCAGAAGTATTCTAAATTGTTTTTATTTGTATGTATTTTTATTTTAGTGAGAGGAGGGGAGGCAGAAATGAACTGCCACATGCGCCTGAACTGGGATTCACCCAGCAAACCCACTAGTGGGCAATGCTCTGCCTATCTGCGGCCTTTGCTCTATTGCAACCGGAGACATTTGTTTTTAGCACCTGAGGCAGAGGCCATGGAGCCATTCTCAGTTCCCAGGGGCCAACTTGCTCCATCAGGCCATAGCTTCTGGAAGGAAGGAGGAGAAAGAGAGAGAGAGATAGAAAGGAGCAAGAGGGGGAGAGATGGAGAAGTAGATGGGCACTTCTCCTGTGTGCCCTGACTGGGAATCGAACCTGGTACAGCCACACGCTGGACTGATGCTCTACCACTGAGCCAACTGGGCTGTTTTTATTTTTTCTATAGTAAAACTGAAATCATTTTCTATTTTGACCTATATTTGGTATATGTAGAGTTTTTCTTGTACTTTTGTTCAGAAGATGACCACCTGGATGTGCTATTTCACTACAATGATTTAAACCAGTGGTCCCTAACCCCCGGTCTGCGGACCGGTACCGGTCCGTGGGCCATTTGGTACCGATCTGCAGAGAAAGAATAAATAACTTATATTATTTTTATTTTATTTATATTTAAGTCTGAATGATTTTTTATTTTTTTAAAAATGACCAGATTCCCTCTGTTACATCCGTCTAAGACTCACTCTTGACACTTGTCTCGGTCACGTGATACATTTATCCGTCCCACCCTAAAGGCTGGTCCGTGAAAATATTTTCTGACATTAAACCAGCCCGTGGCCCAAAAAAGGTTGGGGACCACTGATTTAAACTAAAACACAGTAGCCATTGTGAAGTTACATTACTAAAATCAACATCACAGCAACATTTCCTTCTTAACTGTTTTACTTGTGTGTGAACAGAAACATAATATTCATTTAAAATTTTTTTTAGATTGGGAATAACATTTCAGGGTAATCAATGGAATTTAAAGTGAATCATTAGATAATTAGCTCCTTTTAAGGTATTTAAAGTTGTTTTTCACTTCTAAATTTAAACCTTGTAGTTATTGGACCTTGATATATTTTTTCCTAGTCATTTAAAAAATTAAAAATATTGTGATAAAATACATATAACATAAAATTTACCACCTTAAACATTTTTAAATATGCAGTTCAGAAATGTGAAGTTCCTTCACATTTTTGTACAACTGATCTACAAAATTTATTCCTTCTTGCAAAACTGAAACTCTGTATCCATTAAATAACAACTCCCCATTTCCCCCTGTCCCCCAGCCCCTGGTAACTACTATACTACCTTCTGTATGGATGAATTTGACTACTCTGGGTACCTCATGTAAGTGACATCATGTATTATATGTCTTTTTGTGACTGGATTATTTCGTGTAGCAAGTCTTCAAGGTTTATCCATGTTGTAGCATGTGTCAGAATTCTCTTTTGAAGTCTGAGTAATATTCCATTGTATATATCAATATATTTACCACATTTTGTTCATCCATTCATCCATTGATGGGTGCTTGGGTTGTGTCTACTTTTTGGCTATCACAAAATAATGTTTCGATAAACACAATGTACAAGTATCTCTCTGAGACCTTGCTTTAAATTCTTTTGGGTATGTACCTAGAAATGGGATTGATGGATTATATGGAAATTCCATTTTCTTTGAGGAAGCACTACACTACTTTCTATAGCCTTTTCTTACTCATGTTAATTAATTTTTACTTTTATCAAAGAAACATGTGTACATAAGCAATTAGATAGCACCAAAAGAATTTAGTAGCCTAATCCATTTTTCTAGAGTAGTTACGTCACAAGTTATAATCAGTGTTTATATTATTATGATTTGTATTTCATATTGCTGAGCCAGTATGAGTCAAACATAATATGATAGAGTTCTTCTCTTGCACCATTTTTTTTTTCAGGTTAACTATAACTTTACAGAATAATCAATGAAACTTAATGTTAATAATTAAACGAGGAGGTCCTTTCTCTGTTTCTTTCTGTTATTCCTGGAATTGTTGACATCTCATTTTCTGTTGGCTTTGCATTTGTACCCACTGCTGGGCTTCTCCAGGGCTTTAACAGAGCTTTTCAGGCTGACACGAGTTTCCCACATGCTCAGGCACAGCACCGTTTCCCTCTGAGCCTTCCTCCAGCAGCTGGGCCTCCTGCTCCCCTGGCTGGAGTGAGTTCTAGGCTTGAAGCACAGCTGGAGTGAGTTCTAGGCTTGAAGCAGCAATTCCCTGGGGCAGTTTCTGCTGTGTCTGGGCCTCAGGCTGCAGTGGACTGTGTGCGCTCCCTCCAGCAATTGGTAGGGGAGTCCAGTGAGGCTTCTTTCACATCTCCTGTTGTAGTTTGAAAAGTTCATGCAGTTAAAATATTTCAAATTCATACTGTCTTTATAGTGTTCTAATACTTAAATATTATATTAGAATGATATAAAGCTATATAAATAAAATAATGTTATTTCTCTTCCAGTTTTCAAATACATTTGAGCTTCTTTTTAATGTTTGCTGTTGCCTTATATATTTTTTGTCTTTATTTTTTCTATTTTTTTATTTTTATTGAATCCAGAGAGAGAAAGGGGGGTAGGAGGAGACAGAAGCATCAATCTGTTTCTGTATGTGCCCTGGCCAAGGACTGAACCAGTCACCTCTGCATTGCAGGACAATGGTTCAGCCAAGCAAGCCATTCAGCCAGGGCTTTTTTTCTTTTTAATTCTAATTTTTATTTATTAAGTAAGAGGAAACAGACAGACTCCTGCATGCTCCCAGATCCACTGAGAAAGCCCCCTATGGGGCGATGCTCTGCCTATTTGGGGCATTGCTCTGCTTCTCAGCAACCAAGCTATTTTTAGCACCTGAGATATAGGCACAGAGCTATCCTTAGCACTTGGGCCAACTTGATGGAGCCAATTGAACCATGGCTGGGGGATGGGCAGAGAGAGAGAGAGACAGACAGACAGAAAGAGGGGTAAAGGGAGTGAGAAGGAGATGGTTGCTTCTTCTGTGTGCCCTGACCCGGAATCAAACCCAGGACACTCACATGCTGGGAGCCTGGATTGACACTCTACCACTGAGCCAACTGGCCAGGGCCGAGTACATTTGAGCTTTATCCTGTGACGGCGAGCCTGTTGTGGCCCTCTTCTGTGAACCCTGGGGGTTATGTGTGGATTAGTTTGAGAGGTAAAGAATTGGGAAGAACATTTAACTGGACATCAGAGAATATGACTCTGGTGCTGGTCCTCCATTCACAGGCTCTGTGCCTGAGGTTCAACTCCCTGTTCTCTCTGAATCTCTGTTTCCTCACCTGTAAAATGGAGAAGTTACAATAAAGGTTCTCTTTTCCCCCCTCATTAATATTTTTCTCCCCTGAGTCACTCAGATTTTGTTTCAGCATTCTACTTCCTTTTACCCCAAATCATAGCCAACCTGTAATCTCTACAAAGCTCCTCTTATTGGCAATTATTTTGGCTAAATTGTCGTTCTCCCTGTAAGGTTGCTGGAAACCATCAAGAATAAAAGTTATTGCAAAGCTATTTGCATTAGGTAGAGAATAACATAAAGTCACGCTAATTAATTTTTTGCCCATTTAGTGCCACCGACCAGCACGGCTAGTAATTGTCCAGTTCCTGAATGAGAATGGTGCAGAATGAAGAAATAAACTCAGAGAGAAAAAAGGATGGGATCCGGAGGCCTCTGCAAGCTGATGGCAAGAGCCAGAGCAAAAAGTCAAGCCCCGATCTGCTTTATTATATAGTGTAGAGCCATATACAAATAAGGAAGTCTCTGATACAAAGTCACACATCTGAGGCATAAACAGAAATTCTCATAAGAGAGCACCCCTCCCCCTACCATGCAACAGTCAAGGGTGTGGGGAGGATCTTAGTCTTAGAAGGGTGTGGGAAGATCTTAGTCTTAAAAGGGCAGGGAAGAGCTTAGTCTTAAACTAAGCCCTAAACTATAAGGACTTTGTCAGTTTACAGCCTGTGTCTCACAATTTAGTTCCAGTTCCAACGTGGTCTTTTTGAACCTGAGTCCTCAGCATTGCAAGCTGACACTATCCACTGTGCCACCACCTGGTCAGGCTGGTCTTTTCATCTGAACATGCATGTGATATGTATTTCTATGTGACGTGTGTGTGAGTGTGTGAAATTAGGTTTGTCAGATTGTGTTAATGGATTAAAGTCTCTTTCAAGCATAATGCTTACAGTAATTAAAAAAATTAATTAAAAAGTAGAATTGCTTTGACTATAACAGTTAGAGGAGAAATGTTCAAACCCACACTGGCTGAAGGTATTTTGAAGACCCATGCATACACACCTGAAACACTACTCTGGGTCATTGTGTGACAGAAGTTGATAACAATGTTTCAAAAACGATTGTGTTAGAATTTGGGACTTATTTTTATCCTTGGTATGGAGTTCAGTTATTTTTCAGAGACAGAAGTCTTGAGGTAGACTTGTCACTCCTTTTGTAAGGTAATACTCCATCTCACATGGGATACAGTACTTGTAATTTACTCATAAGGTTTTGAAGTCAGCTCCATGGGGAAGGGACATGGTGGGTATTGCCGTTTAAAATTGGGCCCCAGGGCAAAGACTCAGGTCCTGGAGAGAAAAACTTTAGCAAAGATCTCTGGCTGAGGAAACACCCTAACAATCCATGGAGACATCAATCTATTCAGGATGTTCTTTCATCTGACTGGTTATATAAGCAGACTGCTTTCTGAGAATGTCTCTGTTCTCTGCGTGTTAATCAGGAATAGTTCTGCTCAGACAAACTGGAAACATCCTACCTCTCCAGTCCCACCTCCTGCCATTCCCCCCAATGACCCCCAATCTCCAGCCAAATTGAATAATTTTCTGTCCCCTAAAGAAAACCATTGTGCACTTTTGTGACTTTCATGTTCCTTCTTTCTTTGCCCAGCTGGTCAAATGCTACTTACCCTTCCATGAAAGCTCTCGCATCATCCTCTGCAGGAGTTCTCCACTGGCCGCATCTCTGCCCCAGCAGGGAGAGATCCCCCCACTGTGGACTAACACCCTCGCCCATCACTCCTCTCACATGGATTGTGCTTTTGGGGTATTATCTGTTCTGTCACTAGACTGGGCACTGAAAAGAGAGACTGGACCATCTTCATGTTTGTGTCTCCGGCCTGGCTCAGGCTCAGTAAATGTTTATTCATTGACTAGAGCATGTCAGGCAATACTATGCTCTCTCTAGTGCATTTTGTCTTTAGGACAGGCTGCATGGGGGGTTAGTGTGAGTACATGGAAGCTAGTCTGCCGGCTGAAATTTTGCCCCTACTACTTACAAGCTGTGTGACTGTTCTCAGCTTCAGTTTCCTCATCTGTAAAATGGGGATGACAGTAGAGTTGTTTTGAGGGTTAAAATGAGTTAATATTTGTGAATTCCTTAGAACAATGTCTTACCTATACTGAAGGTATTTTAAAAAATAAAATAATTTTGGGGGCTCCAAGTCAACACAATAGATAGAAGGTTATAATTATGGGTCCAGTCCCCAGATTATACAGAAAACAACTTTTGCCAATGAATACCATGCAAATTCACATCCTATATGAAAATAGTTAGGCTCCAGAATAGATCTCACTATAGGAATGAAACCTTCTTTGTTATCAATTGGAAAGTACCACAGACCTACAGCCCAGGAAAATAAAACAATTTGAATACCCTCTTCATCTATTTTTTTTAACCTTTAAAATGTACAGCTTTTATTTGATCATATTACTACTCTGTTTAACACGTGGATTGTCTTCCTATTGTCTCCAATTTCTCAACGTGGCTTCCCAGGCCCCAACGACCCTCCACTGCCTCATCTCTTTCCACCTATGTCTCCTTTCCCAGTGTTAAGTTCCCGATGTGCACTTCTTTCTGTTCCCAAACATACAGGGCTCTTCCTTGCCTTTCCTGTGCTTTCTCTTTCTCCTGTCTGTATAAATGTACCCCCACCCTAGTTTTCTATTCCATTTAAGCATCACCTCTTCTGGCTGGTTTTAGAGGCCCTTGGCTGTCTGCTCCCAAGCATCTGGAGCTCCCTTAACACACCATTTGTTACCTGCAGTCCATCTTATTGCTTAGCTGTCAGCCTTTCCTGTTAGATAATACGTTCCAAGGGGGCAGGGGCCAAGAGTTTGTTTTTTTGCGGCTGTATCCTCATCATCTTAAGGCCTGGCGTGCATGCAGTAGGCACTCAATAAATTCTTACTGAATGAATTTTTAATTTTGAAATCATAAACCTTTACATCTAACCCAACCCACATGTTAGCTGTCTTGAGTGTCCCCAAGTCCTCCAGCTTGTTGCATTGAGTTTGTCTGGTAAGACCGAGTGAAACATGTCTTGTGTCTCCGACCTTCAGAGAAGGGAAATCTCATCTCTAGAGCACTGAAGGGTGGTTCTATTTTCCCTAAATCTCTCTGCCGACTTTCTGCAATTTTCCTTCTGTGCTTCCTGGCCCTGTGTGGCACTGAAGTTCTTTGCAGGACAGCATCCCACTTCCATTAGCGCCCGAAGTGCGCTTCGGGCTCCGTGAGTCCTGGCCGTCCCTTGGCAGGGCAGCAGGGCAAGCTGCTTAAGATAAAATGTGACACAGCCCCTTTCTGAGTGGTCCTATGTCTATGTTCACCTCTGAGATTTTGTTTATTCATCCTCTGGACTTGGAGGGTGGGTTCCTGTACCGATTCTGGGCCCTCTTTTCTTCATTCCTTTTCCTAAGCCCCCAACTTCCTGTTGTAATTTCTCAGGCAGACCCAGCTTAGCTGCTGTGTTGTTTGGCTTTTGCTCATTCAGATTCTGTCCCTGGGCTTCTCTTGTCATGAGCCAGCATGCTCACGACCACAGAGATGGGGCAACAGAGTGTTGATATAATAATATAGTAACTGCACTGGTGGGATTCAAGTAATTAAACAACCTGTTCTCTGCCCTAAGACCATTTGAAGTATATATAAAAAAAGATATACTGAAAGGTAGTTCATTATTTCATGCATTTAATACTTAAATAAGAACAATAAAAGAGATACACTAAACTAGATTATATTATAATAGTTTTAAAATATTAATAAAAACATTAAATAATACCTGATAAAAAGCAATAAAACTGTTATTTAAGATATTTCCATATTGCTTCTTGATTGGCATCCTCATCTGCAATTTTTTTCACCTCTGGATGGAATGAACATTACTCCGCTTTGAATACGCTGTTGCACAGATGAACGTTAAAAAAGAGTAAGGAATGTAAATTTGTGATTTCCACACTGGGCGGCTGCCCAGGTGCCCACTGTAGAGAGAGCCCTGATTACAACTGCCATTTTAACAACCGGTTCACCAAACTCAACAAAAAATTAGGTATTGATTCTGCCGAACCAGTGCAAACTGGCTGAATCCTATCGCTGAGTAACTGTAATGAGGATCAAATGAGTTAATACAAGCAAACTACTTAGGAAAATGTGTGGCACACAATAAACACCTAGTAAATCTTAACTTTTTTTTCTTTTTTTAGTAAGGTGTTTACATAATCAAGACAACTTTCTGCCTGAGAGGAATTCTTCAGGAAACTATTTAAGCAATAATGCGTTTTCCTCATTACACTAATTGCAAGTCATTTGTTGAGTTTTTAAGATGTCTGACTATTGTCAGCAATATAGGCCTGGCTGAGAGTGCCAACTTAGGACCAGACTGGGCTTAGAACTGGGTTCTACCTGGCTTCCTTATGTCATCCTCAGAAATAAATTTAATTCTCTGAGAATTTTCTTTGAGGGACAGTACTACCCCCTAGAGTTTGTGTGTGTGTGTGTTAAATGAGCTCATGTATGTAAACATTAGCATAACATTGAGTATGTAGTAACTTCATAAGCTTAAATGATTATTACTATTAGTTTTGTTGTTACATTTTTATATAATTAAGAGCGACATTGTGTGCTTCAGGAAGGTTGAAGAATTAAGTAGCACATCGCTTCGACATACCCTGTGGTGTAAAATACCTTCTCATTTATTTATAAGAGGCTACTGGAGTTGATGTTCAATGGAGCTCTTACAGAAAGGTCAAGGGAAGTGGCATGAAATACATTTTGTGAAACAAGTGATGAAACTGTCTCGTATGGAATTTCCTCCAGTAGTGGAATTAGACACTATTTAACGGAAAGCTTCTGTTTTCTCAAGGGAGCCACCACTCTCCGGGAGCAGCGCTTTCTGCTCTTCTCGGACTGGTTAGCTTCTGAATAAGTGTAAACTTGCTATCTGACAGAGACTGATGGAGTGATACCCTGATGGAGCCACTGGCAAATGATAAACCAAGATAGAAACCAAGCTGCATTCTAAATAATGCTCAGTGCTCTTTTAGCTACATTCCATGATAATTCATTCCCATCAGAGGCACTTTGGACCATTTTAAAGCCATTGCATTGTAATTTCAGGGCTGATTGTAAATTTATAAGAACACACAAGCACAGTTTCTTAACAATTCAAAGAAAATGGAAAGAAATGTAAGATTTGCCATCCAGAATCCAACTTCCAAAGCCACTGAGATATTGAAATACTGCTCTGCGTTTCATCTGAATTCCTAGATAACACATTTCAGAAAAAAAAAAGATCCAAACTTTAAATAATCGTTCCTGTGCTGACTGTATAAACATAGATATCAAAGAGAGTAGCGTCTCAAAGATTCAAAGGAGAAAAGGACCTTTCAGGAATCAAATGATCCTGAATTTAGTTTAACTCACCAGCTAAGATATATAAAAAATGTGAACAGTTTCCTCCTTGTTCAGGTGTTAGTTAAGTTATATAACAAAACATTGAAACAATACAAAGAAGTGTGAGTGTATCTACTGCAAAAAGCAATGCCTAACATGTTATTCAGTGGCACTAGTTCTTCTATACTGGGCCAGTCAAGGGAAAAAAAAATTGTCTGAATTAGTCTAATGAAGACTCTTGACAAGAGTTTTAAGACCCAGATTTTACTAGGTAATAAAGTTTATGTAGCTGTACCACATGGGCCACTTTGCGGACAGTTAGTAGTTTGGGCACACTGCTGAATTCATTATTTTTTCTTTTAATAAACATTCCTCACAATCAGACTTGCTGATAGTTTTATTTGGAAGAGCTTCAGCATCTAGTACCTTCTTCCAAAGTCAGGAACTACCTGAGGCAGCTTTGGACCAGAGGGGGAAGGAATACAGGAGGAAGTTGCAGCCACATTCTTCATGTTGCTGTCAGATGGTGTCCCCACTCTGCCCCACACTGGATGAGAGGTCTTTCTTCTCCCCAACCCAGCATTGAAGGGTCCCATGAGCAACTCAGGACCACTTCTGGGCATAGAGCTAATTTTCTCTGACATGCTAAATCTTGTCATAGAAGGAAATAGTGGCTGAAGCTTCAAAGATAAAAATAACAAAAAACAAAAAAATAAACCAAACCCTGATTCATAAGTGGAAAGTTCTGGAAAGAAATTAATGATTATCTAGTCCCAATACCTCTTTTTACAAATGAGGAAACTAAAGCCTAGAGAGGGGACCTACCCAAGGGATGTAATGTGCCAGGTTGGAGCAGGAGCCCGTATCTTCTTGATGTTTGGAGCACGGCCTGTTACCGTGTTATCTCCTTTGATGAAAAGTAGCTACATTGCTTGATACACAATGGGCTTTATGCTCTCTACATAGAAGCACTTGAGTTAATTCACCAATACTTGTGCATCTGGTTGGTATTACAGTGCCATCTTTGAACCTTATGACACTTTATGATTATCATGTAAAAACAATCCAATTTGGGGAAAAGTCTTTTGCATCAAGAATTGACGTCTTCAACTTCTTTTCTACACTCTTTCAGTGGAAGCACTTGTGGGGTGGGTACCAGCTAGCACCTCCCATGTAGTAGACTTTCTCCCAAAAGTTACATAGTCCCAGCAGGCCAGGCTCATGGCAGATGTGGCTTGTATGTTGTCAGTTTTCTACTTCTACATATCCCCTAGGTTCATCTGCCCACACTGCCCCACGGTTCTAGTAGTCCTCACATGAACCTGCCCTGGTGTTCTGGCCCAGATCTCAGCACCTCCTCATGTCAACCACAGCTCAGGGGCACCTGGGACAGTTCGGTTCACACAGTGACACTTTTCTTTCAGGTTCTTAGCTTTTTGTCTGTCCTATTAACCTCTCAAATGTGGAGGGTTAGTAAGCCACATGTTTGCAACCCTCTTTTAAGTTTTCCATATCTATATCCAGCCTAAACAATATTCTGACTGGGTTCAAATAGTGGTCATGCCACCAGATCTTGCTAACAATCACATGTTACTGTTGTGCTTATTGTCCTCAATGACTCCCACCAGAGGCACCTCATTTTGCCTTCCCCTTGTTCTGCTGGGAAGCTCTTGAACTCTGAATTTTTCTTCCATTCAACTCTGATCTACCTTCTCAGACCAATCATGCTTGACAGAAACTCTACTTTCACTTTCCATTATATATCAGAGGACTATTATGATGTACTTATCATCATCACAGTCCTAAGAGAGAGACCCTGTTATTACCTCCGCTTCTGTAGGTGAGGAAACTGAGGTCTAAGAGATTAGACCAGTGCTGGTAAGTGGCAGAGGTGGGATTGAAACTCTAGGCTTTCATAGAGACCCCATATATTATATCAGTCCCAACCATCTGAAACTGGTTTCAACATCCTGAATCTTGTAGTTGAAGTTAAGCATGACAGTCTGATGTTTCTCAGTGACCATTAGTACCAAAACCATGCCAGGAGCAGCAAGGATTATTTCTGAATTTAAATTGCTACTTGCAGTTCTGTGCACCTTATCTTTCTTTGCGTTCCCATTTTTCACTAATGTCTTTATTACTAAACTATACTACATCTATTATTTTTCATTTGGCCTCTCTGATTTTCTTTCTGTTGGATACACGGTCCTTCACATTGCAGGAGGTTGGGTGGGGGGACATGGACAGGGAACCCATTATTTTATTTCGCTTTTGGCTACTTTCATGTCTCATGGAAAAACTGGCATATTCGAGTTTCAGTGACAATTCGGGAAGGCTTTCTTAACTACCTTGAACCATCGTCTGTAGATTTGATGTCATTGCATAACTGCCTTTCCAGCACACAAGTCAATTATTTGTTCCATCTGTATCTGTTATTTTAATTTTTTTTTTTCTGAAGCTGGAAACGGGGAGAGACAGTCAGACTCCCGCATGCGCCTGACCGGGATCCACCCGGCACGCCCACCAGGGGCGACGCTCTGCCCACCAGGGGGCGATGCTCTGCCCCTCCGGGGCATTGCTCTGCCGCGACCAGAGCCACTCTAGCGCCTGGGGCAGAGGCCAAAGGAGCCATCCCCAGCGCCCGGGCCATCTTTTGCTCCAATGGAGCCTTGGCTACAGGAGGGGAAGAGAGAGACAGAGAGGAAGGAGGGGGGGGTGGAGAAGCAAATGGGCGCTTCTCCTATGTGCCCTGGCCGGGAATCAAACCCGGGTCCCCCGCACGCCAGGCCAATGCTCTACCGCTGAGCCAACCGGCCAGGGCCTGTTATTTTAATTTTTAGTGACTTCGGATACTATAAGGATCATCTTTGATTTGAAAATTTAGTTTGAAGGGGCTTCACATATTGAAGGGGTCAAATTAATGAGAAATGTGGTGACCACATCTCCTTCAGTAAACATGTCAGTTCCTGTAGCAGAACTTTTGTGTTGCTTTGGGTGTGTGAAGCTGTATAGTTGGTGTTTTTAGAATTTTTTTTTTAAGTGAGAAGCAGGGAGGCAGAGAGACAGACTCCAACATGCACCCCG